>NW_025213646.1:13717-25232 GCF_004010195.1 Chiloscyllium plagiosum | reverse complement strand
TGCGTCAAAAAGCAGCCAAAAATGCAAAGACGGCTCTCATCTCTGTTACGCTATTTTCAAACGGCAAAGCTTGAATCACGTAAGAACAGCTTTAAAACCAGCTTTTTCAGTGCTCTTATCAGACATATGAATGGACCTTTTACATATTCGAGATTAAGTGTCTCTGTACCTTCTCTACAGCTGTAACACTGTACTTATATTCTGTGTTCCACTATATTTTCTGGATGCCCTGTAAGGTATGTCTTTTTTTTTAGGTTGACACGCATAACAACACTTTTCACTGTATCTCGGTCCATGTGACATTCATAAAACCAATACAATTAAATCAAAGTTTCATAGATATGTAAAAATAACAATGTTTTTCTGAAATGCATTTAACTATGTAAGTATAACGGCTGACAGCTTTTGTTTCTGTGCCAAGTAGTGAGAGAGAAAAGTTCTTAATTTGGAAACAGCAGAACTTTTATTAACGAAAGGAGAAAGAACTAAGGATGGGGAAATCCCAGACATATTAATTAGAAATTGGCGATCACTAATATGCGCCAGTTTATACGCTGGACCTTTTTTGTTTTATTTTCTTTTTCGACACAGAGTCCATTCCTCAGTTAAATGTCGTACCTGTTTGGAAATTTACGAGTAAAGTAATGAACTGGAAGAATCCACATTTTATGAACGTAACATGAAAATTGGTCTAACTGGACTAAGACCTGCCACTTCAGCAGAAAACGTTAAAAGGAAACTATTGAAAACGAGAAGACAAGACTGATCAGGAAACCAATTGCCTGCAGGACAGAACAATCATGAAATGATGTCTTCATTATGTCTACCTTCGGAATTTTGATTTTTTCCTAAATTCCTCTCCATATTCTTGTGGTCGCAAGTGTGTTCTATATGATCAGTGCATTTAAGAAATTAAGTAAGTGCAACACAATGTGTTTAGTTACTACCCAGAAGTTTACATTCGAAGAGAACGAGGTGTTGTTTGTAAATAACTGAAGTTTTAAAAAAGAACCACGTTTTATAATTAATTAACTGATTAGCATCCAAACTAATTCGTATGCATCTGAAAAGATAAACAAATAATCACTCACACCTCTGCTTCAACTTCAGTTGTAACTTAACTGTAGAATATTCCGTTTTCACATCATTGCTGTATATTGAGGCAAGAATGGCAAATATCAAAACATTAACTTCATATAATACAGAATGTGGCATTAAGGCGACAGATTGTGCTATATTTAAAGAGTAAATTTGTAAAGAAAGTTCGCATTATAAGAAAAGAAAGCATAATTATTCCACTTATGTTAATATTCATAAATGTATTCCTGTCATGAATGTGAAGTGACAAGTGGTACATTGTGCAACACCATGTGCTGCAATATGACAATATTGTATTACCACTAACTGATCTAGAGGGATGATGTGTTATGCAGTCCTGCAACAACCAATCCTGGAATACCAGTGGATATTTAATTAACCGGCCTTAATAAATGCTCCACGAATACGTCTATTCATTAATTCTTTCAGGGGCCAGGAAATCAATTTCTCGGACAAGTCTGAAGTACTTAAAGGCTCAGACAGCTAGAACTTCTCAATAGATGAGCTATCTGAGGCTCCTCCCTCATTCTGCAGTATGATCAAAGCCAATTGCAAGCCAATATGCATCTCTCCATGTGATAGCAAGAACTCTCAAGGACAGAAATTGGAGCAAAAGAAAAATAAAAAAATTTTGTAAAGTTCAAACCATAAAAACATATTAAAAAGGAAGAAAACTAAAGTTTTGTTTTTTAAATTGCTGTTCATTTGTGATATGTCGGCACTGCTGCCCGGCAAGCATTTATTTCCCATTCCTAGTTTCCTTGAGGAGGTGTTGATGAACTGCCTTCTTATACCACTGCTGTCCGCCTAATTGATTTTCAATAAAATTGGGTGGAGAATTCCAGGTTTTCAACGGGGGCTAAAAGAGAATGACAACCTATTTCCAAGTAAGTATGATGTGAGGTTTGAAGGAAAAATGCAATGGGTGACATTTCTCTGTTTTTGGATGCGATTGTCCTTACAGATCCAAGTGTTCGTGTGTTAGGAAAGTGCTGTCTGAGAATGAGTGTCTGCAGTAGATGCTACACATTGGTCCTACTGGCGTCAATAGTGTGGGGAATCGATGTTTGTGGTAGTTGTTCCAAACAAATGGACTGCTTTGGTGTGATGTTTCTTGAGTGTTTTTGGAGCTGCATCCATCCAAAGAAACATGGAGTATTGCATCACACTCCTATCTGATGCTTCCTTGTAGACAGAGGGTCAGTTTTGGAAAGGCAGTAGGTGAGTTAGTTGCCATGTTATTCCAAACTTCTGTCCTGTTGTTTAACTTTTTTTTATGTGGTGGGTTGAGTTGAATCTCTCGGTAACCCAAGAAATTTGGACGTGGTGATTCAGTGAACAGAAGAACAAAGAAAATATAGCACATGAACAGTCCATTCGACACTCCAAACCTGCAACGATCCATATCCACCACCTAAACCTGTCACTTACTTTCTAAGGATCTGAATCCCTCTGCTCCATGCCCATTCATGCATCTGTTAGATATATCTAAAATGACGCTATCTTGCCCGTCTGTAACACCTCTACTGGCAACGTGGTCCAAGCAGCCATCAGACTCTGCATAAAGAACTTGCCACGCATATCTCGCTTAAACTTTTCCCCTCTCACGTTGAACTCGTCATCCCTAGTAATTGAGTCCACACTCTGTAAAAAAAAGCGTTTTGATATCCACCCTATTTTCATCTCTCATGATTTTGTAGACTTCAATCAGGTCTCCCCTCAACCTCAATTTTTCTAATGAAAATAATCCTAATCTACTCAACCTCTCTTCATAGCTAGCGCCCTCCGTTGCAGGCAACATCCTGGTGAACAACCTTTGCAACCTCTCCAAAGCAGCCACGTCCTTTTGTTAATGTGGCAACCAGAATTATATGCCGGGTTCCAATTGTGGCCTCATCAAATTCCTATAAAACTCTAACATGACCTGCCAACTCTTGTACTAGATACACCGTCCAATGAAGGAAAGGATAACATATGTCTTCTTGAAAAATATGTCGACCTAATGCCCCCTTCAGGGTACAATGGACCTGAACATGCAGATCGAACTGTGCATTAATATTCCCCAGGGCTTTTCCATTTACCGTATAATTTGGTGTTGAATTGGGTCTTCCAAAATGCATCAGCTCATATTTGCCCCAAATGAAATCCATCTGCCATTTTTCTGTTCAACTCTCCAAATTATCAATATTGTGCTTGATTCTCTGACAGTCCTCTTCACTAACTGTTACTTTAACAATCTTAGTGTCTTTGGCCAACTTGCTGATCAAACCTCCTGCACCTTCTTCCAAATCATTTCTTTACTCTGCAAACAACTGTGGTCCCGCAACGGATCTCTGTGGTAACTGCTGGTCACCATTTTGTGAAACGACCTTCCGCTATACTACTCTCTGTCTTTTGCTGCACAGCCAGTTGTCTATCCATCTAATGAGTAGATGTTGGACTCCATGGGACGTCACTTTCTCCATCAGATATCTGTCATCAGTGCTGTTAACACCATTGAATGCCAAGGTGGTTAGAGTGCATCATATTGGTGATGAGCATAGCCTGGTATTTACCTTTGTGAGTATTAGACGTCTCGGATACAATTAAACAATGGCATTGAGGAGAGAGCAATGATATTAAAAACTTTCTTGTTTCTGTGATCACAATACAGAACAGAGAGAGACAAAGAGTAGACGTGTGTGAAAGAGTGAATGACCGAGAGAGTCAGGGGAGAGAGAGAGAGAGGGAGAGAGAGATGCAACCGTACAGAAAGTCAACAGGCAAATGTGTGGGAGGGATTTTGTTTAGAAGTATTACAGATAAACGAATGGAAATGTTCATGGGAAAAAAACAGTAGAACTATTCCTTTCAAAACAATCCCTGCAATCACCTGTTAAACCTATGTACCTGAAATGATAACAGATTCATTAATTTCAATTTTACACAGCTCCAGGATATATGGAAATATAGTTTTCTTGCGATTTTGCGTCTTTATATGCCATTGTTTGAATTAAAAGTTGTAGAATCAAGTCACACTTCCTTCTTTCATGTATTATTAGAGTCGAGAGTGAGGGGCTGGAAAACCACAGCAGGTCAGGCAGAATCCGAGAGCAGTAGAATCCACCTTTCGGGCATTACGACCATCTCGGACACCTCCGTCTCCTTCCTCGACCTCTCCATCTCCAACTCCAAACCAAAGGGATGGCCATGGGCACCCGCATGGGTCCCAGCTAAGCCTGTTTCTTTGTCGGTATGTGTAACAGTCCGTCTTTCACAGCAAGATCAGCGCCATCCCCCACCCTTTCCTTCATTATATCGATGACGGTATTGGCACTGTCTCGTGCTCCCCCGAGGATTTCATCGCCTTCACTAATACCTTACACCCCGACCTCAAATTCACCTGGACAACGCTTACATCTCCCTCCCCTTACTGGACCTCTCCATCTACAAATGTTCCCCGAAGCCCTGTGCTTTTCTAGCACCATACCCTCGACTTGGATCTCAAACATCTGCAGTCCCACTTTCACGTCCTTGGTGTACTATAACACAGGTTGATTAAAATTACCTAGAATATGGAAAACCCAAGATGTTGGCTAACCACAAATCAAATATGGTCATTTAATGAGGTAGGTGGTAATAAAACATGAAAATGTATGCTTGTAAGCCTAACATCCTTCACTTATTTACATGTATTCATAAGGTTTTAGTTGCTGACATTAAAATGAAGTGTATATTCTCCAAAAATACTGAAACCTTTACAGAACGGAAATGCAAGCTCAACAAATATATTGCAGAAATGTTTTGCTTTGTTGACTAAATAGGATCAGTCGCTCTGGTGCCCCTAGATTAACAAAAGACATTCAATCTGGAGACATTGGCAGATTCATAACATATGTCACGATCATATCGCATTATGAGTATGCATGGCATTTTGTGGACAAAAAGTAGTTTGAAAAGAACTGTCGAAGCATTACATTTTTTAATGGAAGGAAGTTTTTTTTTCCCATTGACTGTATTTCTTTCAAGTTCCTTGATGATGCAATAGTGGACAACTAATTTGCTGATGAGCTGGAGCCAAGGAATATATAGCAGTATATACGACTGAAGCTTTGACAGGTAACAAGTAGTTGATACGTCTGTGGCCGACAGGCAAGTTATCAATGACGAAACCTCTCCATCTATCATCGAGACACACAGCACGAAACCGACGATTAGATTCAACCAGTTTATGTTGAATGTAATCATAAACTGAACGCATCATATCTGCATCGTGTTGGCCCATATCCCTCCAATACTTTCCTATTCATGTAATTACCCACATGCACTTTTTTAAAAAATTCAAATTGTACACACATCCACTACTTCATCAGGAAAATTATTCTAAATGCAACTGCACTCTGTGTAAAACAAGCTCCCCATCTTTTTTTTCAAATGCCTCTTCTGTGACATTAAGAATTTGCCAGCTATCCTTGAAATCCCTTATCCAAGGCAAATGACAAACACCATTATCTCTGATCTATGCCTCTCAATAGTTTTAAATTCCATAAGGTCTGCGCTCAACCTCCTACTGACCATTGAAAAAGTTGCAGCCTATCCAGCCTTTCTTTACAATCAAATTTTCCATACTAACATTCTAATAAATCATATTTAATATTCTTCGTACCACTGTGTAATCAAAACTGGACACACCATTCCTGAAGAGACGCCACAAATGTCCTGTTCAATCACAACATGTCTGCCTGCTCCCAAGCTGTGAAGCAGTTTACGATTTGGAATTATTTCCTTTTCAGATGCTACCATTTCTCCACAAAGTAGGAGCTGTCCATTTTCTCTGCAGGTATAGGAATCCCAAGTGTTAATTTAAACAATGCCTTTCCCTCTTCGAATTCTGTACGCTGTGGCTTATATTTGATGAATCGAAGACGATTTGTTAATTGTACTGTAGACATTGTTGTTCCTACAAATAATTCAAAGTATTTGCTAAAGAGAGAGCAAGGGGGACTGTTGTGACTAGAATAATAATTCAAGCAAACTAGTGGCAGTGAGCACGTCACTGAGTTCCAAGATTTTCAAGCCTGAGATTCTACCATTTCATTTTTGTCTCCTTGCCAGCGTGTATATGCATGTAATAGTGGAGAGATCGTCAGCTGTTAGAGTTTTTTTTAAATTGTATCTAGATTGCGTTTATTACTAATATGCAGTTATTCTTACTAAGTACTTCTAACCAACAAGAGCTGCATCAGTACAAACACTGAGCTCCACATAATGTACAAGATAAACTTTCATTGCTGCGAATTAATCAGTTGTTTGCAATGCATCCAATGTGTGTCAGTTTTGTTGTTTCCAAAACTGTAGCCATTGTTTAAACTATTTTTATGTGCATTTTGTGTTTTTAAATTGATATTATTCTTTTTCTCAATTCACAAACTTACTTAAACACGAACAGAAAGGGAAACAACCTTTAGGGTACATCGTTCGTACCTGAGAATTCTGTCATCTACTTCAAAACATAAAGTGTATAAAAGAACGGATATCTTACTGAATTTGGCAGTCGCTGATGACACAGCATATAATGAACCATGTGCGTTTTTGCAGCTTGCATTAGGTCAAAGCCAAATTGCATTGATGAATGTTGTGTAAATACTCATTAGTCTGCATTTGAGGGAGACGTGCATTGTTTTATGAAAAGGTTGCACTATTTGAACGTATCTGAACTGAAAATGTGTTGCTGGAAAAGCGCAGCAGGTCAGGCAGCATCCAGGGAGCAGGAGAATCGACGTTTCGGGCATAGGCCCTTCTTCAGGAATTTGAACGAATCCTATTTGAACGGATATCTATCTATATTTAGAAGAATGAGAGCTCTTTGTATTTATTAAGTATATTGTCATATGCACGCTAAAATCATAAATGGTATATGTGTGTCTTTGGCATGTCCAACATTTATTTTCTATCCATTGTTGTTATTTAAAGGCATTGTTGCGCAGCCTACTTGAAAAATTACATTCCATTGTCAAAGGTCGATGCATCGTACAGTCAAGGAAGGATTCCAGTGTATGGACTCAGTATCACTGAAGGAATGTAATTTCCGACTCTGAATGGTCTCATACTTGAAGCAAATCTTGTGGCTGGTGATATTCCAATGAAAACCCTGACTAACTCCTTCGAGGTAGTACTGGTTGGTTTTGGTGAATGCTACCTGTGAGGCTTGGATAATACGGTGACGATGATAGAGCTTAAAGAAGTGTATTCTGTACTTTTGTTTTAACCAAGAAAGATTGAGAGAGGAGGGCAGAGCAGTTTATTCAAAGCAATAAGAGTAATTAATTTCACTTTATTTTATGCTGGAACAATAGAATCTGCCTAATTGGAGGGGGTCAATTTCTGACAGAACGCAGACTTATAGTTTTAGCTTATCAGTAACATTTGGGGTTCTGAAGCTGTGTTTGGAAGCAGCAGGAAATCTCTTTCTGCCACGGTCTCTCTCACAGTTTATCTTGTCTTTTGCTCCTGGAGTTCAAATTTTGCATGTGAGACAATCGGATTTTCTAAATTTGCCTTTCCTAAGGATGTTTTTACAGAATATTACTATATTAGAACAATTGATCAGTTGTAGTTATTAGAGAAGTATTTTGGTGGAGGTACGATGAATCCAATTATTTTCTTGTTTTTTATCATTTTATATGTATTTTAAAGGTAGTGCAAAAACAAAGGAAGTTTTGCTAAACGTCGCGGAGTGTGGCAAATCGACATGCATCTAAAAATAACACCTTACACTTACTTTTTATAGGAAAAGATAGTTGTCTCGACTATCTTCGGAAAATATTGTCCGTGAATTTGTCTAGTCCTCATAACAAAATGTGGCATATTGTCGGGGTCAAAATCTCGATTTGTAAGATGCATTTAGAATTGTTGGATGCAAAAGCAGTGAATGGTAATTGTGATTTTTTTTGGCGGGTGTTGAATTCCGTTGATCTTAAACAGGATGTGTTTTCCTAATAAGGGCTTTTTCAGTCATGACAGGTTTTATGGTGTTCGTAGAAGTCACTTCGGGAGTATTACAGAAAGTCAAGAAGGCAAAGGATTTTTGGAATTGCAAAAAAAAAACAGAGTTGGGATTAACTGTGTCTGTGCAAAAAATCAAAACAATTGTAGCAATAACTTAGCATTTACAATTACCATGAATGCAATTGAAATGTTTGGAAACAGCAAACATTCAACTCAACATGAAGCAGCCTAAATGTGAACAGCAAATGAATCAGTTTGAATTACATTTGAACGCAGAGGAAGAAAATGAAGAGTGTATAACACTAGCAGACGAAACCGAAAGGGGAAAAAATGGTACCAAAGAAGACAAACAAAGGGCAGTATGGCCGTGGCCAAAGAAGGTGAGTAATAGTAACATTTTGAACTTCGGAGAAAACACAAAATTTACTTAAAGTTGCGAAAGTAGGGGCTAAACGTATATGTAGTGATGAGGAATGATGCAGAGCAATCCAATCGTAGACAAAGGTCTGGCTGTCATTTGTTTAAATAGGTCACTTTGTTGCCCAAGTTCGACGAGAGGTATGGCGAAGCATTGCATTTCATTTGTGAAAATGGCTGAATAAATTACATAGCCAGTAACCATATGGGCATTGTTGATCGAAACAAAGATAAAGCTTGGGAGAGACTTTCCTTCCTGTCAGAACGTAATTCTGTGGAGTGTAATGTGTTGGAAAATTCCATCTGAAGTGCACATAAGCTAGTACCAGAAACATAAATATTTCAGAAGGTAAGGAGGGAACCAACATTGAGATTGAAAGAATAAAATTAAGTTATGGCGATAGATGCACAATGGATCTGGAATTAGAAAAAACATATGACGCTTTTAAAGAAATTATTATTTTAGAGGTGGTCAAAATTTACTTCCTGAAGTTGTGAGAACTCTTGAGCAAGAGCACAACCTTAAAACTGCAAGATTAGCAGAAGAAATGGCAGATGATTACAATTTTGTTCATAAGTTAAAGTTGAGTCAATCTGTGGGAGTGGAATTTGAGGAAAACAGATATCCAAAGGAGATAAGCAAACCAAAGATAAAATTGGGAAACGTCAATATAGCTTAGCACCGGGTAAAGTAGAAACTCAGGATGGGGAAAGATAAATAATAAAGCTCATGTGATTTTAGTGTGACAATGTAACCCACATGAAGTCCCGATAGTGGTGGTTTAAAAAAACATTCGGGGGACGAATGTGGAAATATAGGATAAGCTAGTGAGTTTTGTTCAAGAGGTAAAGGAAAGCACAGTGGAGCTTAAAAGACTGCAAACGATGGTACAACTAATTTGTTTAAGTAGTAAATGCCCAATTGATTTAAAGAAATGTTGTTTTCATATACGGGGGAGTTGCTAAAACAGAAATCTAAAACTGTGAAAAATCCTAAATTCTCATCTCAATAAAGCCTCATAACTGCAACAAGGCTTCATTGCTCATATACTTAAATCCTCTCACTTTTAACGACAATGCAAAAATTGCCACGTTCCCGGCTTGCTGCACATGCATGCTTAGTTTCAACGATTTGTGGACAAGAGTGCCCAGCCCTCCTTGTGCCTTCTCTTCCCCAATCTGCCTGTATTCAGATAACGATCTGCTCTCCTTTTCGTTTGGATGCCAAATGTATAAACTTGCATTTATACATAAAATAATAAATATACCATATATTTGCACAGTCAATCATATTGTCTAATTCACACTAAAGTATTTGTACAACCTGCTCACAGCACACCCACAATCATACTATCCAACTTCTGTGAACATGGAGAAATTCCATTTAACTTTTTCCCTTATTCATGAGCACAGGTTGTAAATATCTCGGATCCAAGTATATATGCCAAACTCCATGCCATGCTCCACTAGTCACTGTCTGCCACTTGGAAAATAAAATCCATTTATTCATACATTGTGTTTGCCATCTTCCAAGTCGTTCGGTACCAATGTCAATACGAGACACAAAAGGTCAGTTGCTTTCATATTACGTGCTCATCATGTATAAGGTAAATCATCAAAAGTCTGATAACAGTCAATTAAAACACCTCGTTCTTGCTAAAATAATATAAAAATCTGGGAATACATTAAGTCTGCAGTGAATTTATCCAAACATGACCTCTCCAAATGAGATTATTTAGGGTTAGTCACAAACAGTAATATGTTATTGATTGAGAGTAGAAATGCACTTTACCACAACGAGTTTTGGAAAGATTTGTAGCGCAGGTTGAGGTTTTGGATGTAGGTTTGCTCGCTGAGCTGTTAGGTTCATTTCCAGACGTTTTGCTACCTTACTTGGTAACATCTTCAGTGGACCTCATGCGAAGCAATGCTGAAAATTACTGCTTTCTATTTATATGTTTGGGTTTCTTTGGGTTGGTGATGTCATTTACTGTGGTGATGTTATTTCCTGTGTTGAAGTTACTGCCTGTTGTTTTTCTCAGAGGGTGGTAGATTGTGTCTAACTCAATTTGTTTGTTGATAGATTTCCGATTGGAATACCATGCTTCCAGGAATTATCGTGCGTGTCTTTATTTGTTTTGTCCTAGGATGGATGTATTGTCACTCGTTTTCTGCCGGTATGTCCGATGTAGTATTTCTTCAAGTCTTTGCACGGTATTTTGTAAATGACGTTAGTTTTGCTCATTATCTGTACAGGGTCTTTCAAGTTCATTAGCTGCTGTTTTACTATATTGGTGGCTTTGTGGGCTACCATGATACCAAGGGGTCTGAGTAGTCTGGCAGTCATTTCCGAGATGTCCTTGATGTAGGGAGAGTGTCTAGGCTTTCCGGACGTGTTTTGTTTACTTGTTTGGGTTTGTTGCTGAGAAATCGGCGGACTGTGTTCATTGAGTACCCATTCTTTTTGAGCATACGGTATAGGTGATTGTCCTATGTTCTGCATAGTTCATCTGTACTGCAGTGTGTGTTGGCTCGTTGAAGTAATTTTCTGATGAAGCTTCATTTGGTGGTGTTGAGAAGATTGCTTCTATATCTCAATATTTGGTCTGTGTGTGTTAGAACATAGAACATAGAACTATACAGCACAGAACAGGCCCTTCGGCCCACGATGTTGTGCCGAACTTCTAACCTAGATTAAGTACCCATCCATGTACCTATCCAAATGCCGCTTAAAGGTCGCCAATGATTCCGACTCCACCACTCCCACGGGCAGCGCATTCCATGCCCCCAACACTCTCTGGGTAAAGAACCCACCCCTGACATCTCCCCTATACCTTCCACCCTCCACCTTAAATTTATGTCCCCTTGTAACACTCTGTTGTACCCAGGGAAAAAGTTTCTGACTGTCTACTCTACCTATTCCTCTGATCATCTTATAAAGCTCTATCAAGTCACCCCTCATCCTTCGCCGTCCCAACGAGAACAGGCCGAGCACTCTCAACCTATCCTCGTA
>NW_025213646.1:0-2409 GCF_004010195.1 Chiloscyllium plagiosum | reverse complement strand
GGGGGAGGTGTGGGCGCACGTGTTGCACCTCCTGCGGTTGCAAGGGAAGGTGCCGGGAGTGGTGGTTGGGTCGGTGGGGGGTGTGGGTCTGACAAGGGAGTCGCGGAGGGAGTGGTCTCTACGGAAAGCTGATAGGGGAGGGGAGGGAAATATATCCTTGGTGGTGGGGTCCGTTTGGAGGTGGCGGAAATGACGACGGATGATACGATGTATCTGGATGTTGGTGGGGTGGAAGGTGAGGACCAGTGGGGTTCTGTCCTGGTGGCGATTGGAGGGGCGGGGCTCAAGGGCGGAGGAGCGGGAAGTGGAGGAGATGTGGTTGGACTGGGGTAGACAAAGTTAAAAATTACATAACCTGATGAAGGAGCAGTGCTCCGAAAGCAAGTGCTTCCAAATGAACCTGTTTGACCAGGTTGTTTGCTGTGTTGAGTGATTTTTAACTTTTTATTTTTGGACTCTGAACCAAAAGTGAGGAAAATGGACATTTCTTTTTAAAAGAAACAAGGAGTTGTTCACAACTTGAGGAAACAAGTGAAGCTTACCTCACTCTGAGGAGGTGCCAGCCAGTAGGTATTATTGCGAGATTGTCAGTCCAGAGATCCAGGTTATATTCTGTGGACTTGGGTCTGAATCCTAACATGACAGATCGTAGAATTTGAATTCAATGAAAATCTGGAACTGAGACCTCGGACAGGGGCTGCAACTGACAGGGTACCCTTCATTGTTCAGTACTTTCCAGGAGCCGAAAAACTTGGCCATGCTCTTCGCGGCCTGCAACACATTATCTATCTCTCCAAGACCTTCCCCACACCTCCAATTCTCACCTTTAAACAGCCACCAAACCTCAAACACATCATTGTTCGTAGCAAACTGCCCGGCTCTCAGGACAACACCCCCAACCCCGTCACGGTAGGCACTGCAAGACTTGTCAGAGCGTTGACATGGAAAGCACCATTACGCGTGGGAACACCTCCCACCATGTACACGGCAGGTACTCATGTGACTCAGCCAACATTGTCTATCTCATACGCTGCAGGCGAGGATGCCCGGAGGCATGGTACTTTGGTGAGACCGAGCAGAGGCTATGGCAACGGATGAATGGGCACCGCACAACAATCACCAGACAGGAGTGATCTGTCCCAGTTGGCGAACACTTCAGTGGTCCAGGACATTCGACCTCGGACCTTCAGCTGACCATTCTCCAAGGCAGACTGCAGGACAGGCAACAACGCAAAGTGGCCAAGCAGAGGCTGATCGCTAAGTTCGGTACCCATAGGGAGGGCCTCAACCGGGACCTTGGGTTCACACACACACACTCATAACCCCTGCCACATATACCCACATGCACACATACACATATCAGTTTGTGGGGCAGAATTACATTATATTTTGCTCAAAAACTGCATGAATCCATGTAAGATCCTGTAAATCTGTTTGTTTTTAGATTAGAATCATTCAGACCATTGGGGCACAGACAGTCTCACACAGGACACCTCACACCTTCAGTGCATTATCTGAGCCAACATGTCACCAATTGTTAAAGTTCACCTCAGAACGAAACTTCTAAAAAAGGTTTTGCAATTTACATACAAAAGAACTGAAACCAACATGGTCATTCTAAAAGATGAGAGACTTAACAAACAATCCAGGTCTTTTTCAATATATAATTTCAGTTACATCACACTGTAAACTTTTGCTATAAATTCTGTGTCTTACGATTTTATACTCCAAAACCACCTGATGAAGGAGCAGTGCTTTCAAATAAACCTGTTGGACTATAACCTGGTGTTGTGTGATTTTTTTTAATGATGACCATTAAACTATTATTAATTGTCAGAAAAAAAACATCTAAAGTCCCAGATTCCCCACTCTAGACATCAGACTCACTGGTCAATATTTCCCTGTCTTGTCTCTAGCTCCCTGTTAAAATAGTGGGATGAAGACACTCAGGAAGTGAATGTACTATTGCCAAGTTTGCAAATGATACAAAAATAGGTGGGACGGCAAGTGGTGAGGATGTCACAAAGAGTCTGCAGAGGGATATGGACAGGTTACGTGAGAGGACAAAGCGTTGGCAGATGGAATAAACTGTGGGAAAATGTCAGGAAGAATAAGGAGCTGAATATTTTTTAAATGGAGTCAGAATCAGAAAGCTACAGAACATAGAGATTTGGGAATCTCCGTCCATGAATCATAAAAATGAATCACTTAAAGTCAATGAGTAATAGACAAGGCAAATGGAATGTTGGCCTTTATTTCAAAGGGAATGGAGTTTAAAAATAGGGATGTTTTGCTAAAACTATATAATACACTAGTCAGACCACAGTGGGACTACTGTAAACAGTTTTGGATCCTTTATCGAAGGAAAGATATAAAGATTAAAGATTGACATGAACAGTAATAATTGGT
>NW_025213645.1:17541-34891 GCF_004010195.1 Chiloscyllium plagiosum | reverse complement strand
TTCCCTATCAAAATACCTTTTGAGCACATTCACTTGACACACTCTGTGAGATTTCTTCCGGTCTGGGGTCCTTATTAAGTAGTTCACCTCACTCAATTTCTTCTCAATGTCATAAGGTCCACGAAACCTTGCTTTTAAAGGCTCACCTGTCACTGGAAGTAACACCAACACCTTATCCCCAATTGTGAATTTGTGATCTCTTATCTGCTTCCTGTTTCATTGTATGCTGTGATACTTTTAAATGCTGTCAAGCCAACTCTCCAGCTCTATTTAATTGTTTTCTAAAATTTGACACATAGTCCAAAAGGATGGTCTCTTAATTCTGACTTATTAATTTCTCCTTAAACAATTTTAACAGTCCTCTTACTTCATGCTCAAAAATTAATTCAAATGGACTGAATTTGGTCAAATCATTCAGTGCATCTCTGATCGCAAAAAGTACAAACGGAACTCCTTTATCCCAATCATCTGGATAATCCTGACTGTAAGCCTGACATGATGTTTGATGCCATCTCTCAAGCACTTCCTGCAATTCTGGATGGTATGCAGTAGATTTGAATTGCTTTATTCCCAAGTTATCCATAACCTCCTTGAATAGTTTGGATGTGAAGTTTGGTCCTTGATCTGATTGGATCTCTACTGGTAGTCCGTATCTCGTACTAATTTTTCTACAACCCTTTCAGCTGTGATGTTGTGTAATGAGATTGTCTCTGGAAACCTAGTCAACACATCCATTATTGTTAATAAGTACTTATTCCCTCTTTTTGTTTGAGGTAGGGGACCTACACAATCAATCAAGATTCTTATAAAAGGTTCCTCAAAAAGGTGCAGGTTTTATTACTGACTGTGGTTTTCCAACGAGCTGGCAAAATTCAACTACATCCTTTTATAGTCCAGACCAGTAAAAATGTCTTTATATCTTAGCCTGTGTTTTCCTTACCCCTAAAAGATCTCCAAGTGGTAACTCATGTGCCACTCACAGCACCTCCTTTCTACACCCTACTGGCAAAACAATTTTTTAATAAACATTTTTTTTGAAAAGCTTTTTTAAACCTTTTACAAAACTTTTAGATATAAAAAACATCATCAAAACAGAAAAAACAGTAAAAGAACAAGGCCATAACATAGTACTATTGTTACTAAACAACCCATTATTCTACCAACACAAACCGATCTACTTAACTAAGACTAAACTACAAACATATTGAATAAATACGAGCTTAAATTACATTCAAGTTACTTAAATTATATCATGTTTTACTACTTTGTTCTGTCTTACTCATCACACCTCCACTGAGGCTCCCATCCCTGGGAGTACCCCCTACAGTACCCATATTCTTTTCCTTCCAGTGTCCTCCTCCCGGGGCCCCATAGGCCCCCACAAAGGTTCCCACCATGGTCCTGACTAATACTGCTGACAAGTCAGTTTCAATATAATTTAGAAAGGGCCGCCACTTCCTACAAAACTGTTCTGTTTTGTGGTGCACCATATTTGTAAGGTAATCTTGGGGGAGATGCTCCATCACCAGCTTACACCACCATAAGACCTGGTGGTTTTTCTGACATCCAATTGAGTAAAATGTTCTTGCTCGCACAATGGGCAAGGATATTACACCCCTTGACTTGTCCGGACTTGTCCGACCTGCCTAGCTCCTTTTCCACCTATGAATTGCTGTGCTCTTCCAGCACCACTAATCCAGAATCTGGTTTCCAGCATCTGCAGTCATTGTTTTTACCTAAGGATATTACACAGTCTCTTCCCATGTTCCCCCAGAGAGGGCAAGTTTGGCAGCCCCAAAATAAGAATTACTGGATCCATGTTAATTTCAGTCCCCAGAATGTCTGTTAACTCCTTTACTACAGCACTCCAATATCGTTGGATCTTGCAACATGACCAATAACAATGTGTGAGAGTGCCGATATTAATTTTACATTTGGGACATTCTGGTGATACTCCTCTCTTAAACTTAGCTCGCCTGTCTGGTGCCATATGAGCCCTGTTTAAGATCTTCAATTACATAGGCTGTGACCTGTTACGTACTGAGATTTCCCTTACATTCCCCCAGATATCTTCCCATATCTCTGGTGAAATGTCCTGTCCTAACTCTCGGTTCCACACCTTACAGAGTCCTTCCATATCCCCCTTTTCTGTAAATGATATAAAGTACTAAGTGAAAGAGTACCCGTACACTGGAGTACCCGTACACTTTTCTCCACATCTGATTTATAACATTGGGCTGGGAGTGTGGTCTTCCTCTGTGTATAGTCCCTTACCTGGAAGTATCAGAAAAGGTCCTTATTGGATAATCCATATTTCTGACTTAACTGACTGAATGACAGCAGGACCTCTCCCTCAAATAAACCTCCCAAACATGGAATTCCTTTGTTCTCCCATGTCTTAAAGCCGGAGTCCATTGTCCCAAGTTTAAATCCTTGGGCTCCTACCAATGGGGTAAATGGCAAATTCTTAAACCAATTGCCCTCATCTTGCCTCATTGGCTTTCACCGTCTTCAAGATAATTGGACTATTTCATTGCTGGGTCACGGATTTCATATTGTCCACAAATAATCTATTAATTAAAGGACACTTCGACTGTGAGGCTTCAATATCAAGCCATATCGATTCTGAATTCCCCTGTACCCAGTCACCAACATATGTTAAGATGAGATTAGATTACTTACAGCATGGAAACAGGCCCTTCAGCCCAACAAGTCCGCACCGACCCGCCGAAGAGCAACATTTACCCTACATTTACCCCTTCACCAAACACTATGGGCAATTGAGCCTGGCCAATTCACCTGACCTGCACATCATTGGACTGCGGGAGGAAATCAGAGCACCCGGAAGAAGCCCACGCAGACACGGGGAGAATGTGCAAACTCCACACAGACAGTTGCCCGAGGTGGTGAATTGAACCCAGGTCTCTGACGCTGTGAGGCAGCAGCGCTAACCACTGTGCCACCGTGCTGCCCCCAAAGCACTTATTTGATATTTCTTCAAATGCGGAAGGTCTACCCCTCCCTCAGCTTGCGAAAGCTGTAATTTAGTAAATTTAATTAGAGGATATCCATGGCACCAAATAAAGGACTCCAGCCAACCATTAATCCTCCATAATACTTGTCTCGATAACAGTAATGGGAGCATTCTCATGGGATATAGCAGTGGGGGAAGGACTTTCATCTTAATCAGGGTTGTTCAGTCCAGCCATGGTAACGGTTATCCCTCCCATTGCTGCAAGTCCTGTTTTATCCTCTCTAGTAATTGCACAAAGTTAGCCTTATCTCACAGGTGGAAGGAAGGGGTAGTAAAAATTCCCAAACCTTTTGGTGACCACCTAAACAGGAATTACATTTTATCCTTCTCAAGTTAGGCATCTCCACTAAGCCCCCAACCCGCATGGCTTCCGATTTGGTGAGATTGATCCTATAACCCGAGAAAGTACCATGTAAATTAATTGTTTGGATCAACCAGTGAATCGACTTCTCCGGTTCGGCCGAGAATGAAAGGATGCCGTCAGCATAAAGGATAATCGTATGATCCCCCATTCCCACCTTTGGCGCTACAATTTCAAAGTCTCTTCTAATAGTTTTGGCTAATGGTTCAATCCAAGGTAAATAGCAGCGGTGAAAAGGGGCACCCCTGTCGACTACCTCTTCTAATATTAACGTTATTTGACTTAACACCATTTGTAATAACTGCTGCCTCAGGATCATTATACAGTACTGCTACCCATCTGGCAAAGGATCCCCCCCAAACCAAAACGCTCTCGAACCTCAAATAGATACGGCCATTCTATCTGATCAAAGGCTTTTTCTGCATCTAAGGAGACCACCAACCCTGGGATCAAACTTTGCTGACATACCTGTACTGTACTCAGTCCTCTCCTAACATTGTTCGAGGAACTGCGGGCCTTAATAAAACCTGTTTGGTCTTCTTTTATAGTATGGGGCAGAACCTTCTCCAACCTCAGAGCCAACATCTTCGATAACATTTTGAAATCTACATTCAGTAGCGGGTCCTTCCCTTTCTTTCAAATAAGGGAGATATTTGTTCCTCTGAGAGTGGACGGCAGACAATCCTGTGTTTCAGAGTATATATACATCCCCAGATGTGGTTCCACTAATGAGTTAATGAATTCCTGATAAAATTCAGTTGGGAATCCATCTGGCCCCGGTGCTTTGCCACCTTGGAGATGTCTCATTGTTTCCTGCACTTCCTGGACTGTTAGAGGCGCATTCAAAAGGGAAGCCTGCTCCATGCTCACATTGGGGTGGTCCAGATTTTCAAAAAAGGACTACATTCCCATTGTACAATATACACTCCCCTCCGACCGATATAGCTCTTCAAAATATTCCCTAAACCTAAGATTGATCTTTACCGAATCACGGGGAATCGTACCAGTCTTCTCCCTAGCAGAGGTAATAGATTGGGAGGCTTTTTTCCTCCGAACTAGATAAGCCAGATACTTACCAGGCTTATCTCCAAATTTGAACAGTCTTTGTTGGCAAAGGAGACATCTTTTTTTGGCCACTTGTGTGTGTATTGAGTCGAGGGCAGCCTGGAGAGCTGTGACCCGCTGAAGTCTTACCAATGACGGTTTGTTGTAATATATTTTCTCAGCTACCTTCAGCCGGGCCTTCAGCAACTCCTGCTGCTCCTCCCTCTGCCTTTTCCTAGTCGCTGAATATGAAATAATCAGACCTCATAAATATGCTTTAGTGGTCTCCCAAAGTATTGCTGGATTACTAGCCGTACCTGAATTAATATCCCAAAAGGTCCTGAATTCCCTTGTAATATATTCAATAAATTTACTATCCTGCAGCAAAACTGAATCCATGCGCCAGTGACATGCATTTGCTCCGTTGCCCTTAGCTTTAATATCTGAGTATACTGGCGCATGATCCGAAACAGCTATATTCCCTAATTTACATGCAAATATTTGTCCAGACCGTCAGGTGGCATAAAAAAATATCAATTCATGTATGACATTTGTATGGACTGGAATAGAATGTGAAATCTCCACCGTGGGTGGCACAGTGGCACAGTGGTTAGCACTGCTGCCTCACAGCGCCAGAGACCCGGGTTCAATTCCTGACTCAGGCGACTGACTGTGTGGAGTTTGCACATTCCTCCCGTGTCTGCGGGGGTTCCCTCCGGGTGCTCCGGTTTCCTCCCACAGTCCAAAGATGTGCAGGTCAGGTGAATTGGCCATGCTAAATTGCCCGTAGTGTTAGGTAAAAGGGGTAAATGTAGGGGAATGGGTTGGATGTGCTTCGGCGGGTTGGTGTGGATTTGTTGGGCAAAAGGGCCTGTTTCCACACTCTCAGTAATCTAATCCACTAATCCCAACTCATCACACATGTCCACAAACTGCTTAGACTGTGTGGGTGTATCTGCCAGGCCCTTTGGCACGCTGTCAATATCTGGATCTATTCAGCAATTAAAATCCACCTCCAATAATCATACGATGAACCCTAAGAATTTAGCCACTGCATCGATTAGAAATTTAAGAGGGTTTACCTGGGGAGAATATACATTTAGAACACCATATTCTTCTCCATGTATTAGGGCTTTCAAAATAATAAGCCTTCCCTGATCATCCTTCATCCGCTCCATTACCTGGAAGGGGAGGTTCCTTCTTATCAGAATAGCTACGCCTCGAGCCTTAGAACTGAAGGATGAGAAAAACACCTTGTCATAACCCCTCTGCTGTAGTTTCAAATGTTATTTGTCAGTTCAGTGCATCTCTTGCAGCAGGGCAATATCCACCTTTTCTTTCCTGAGGCCCGACAAGACCTTCTTTCTTTTAACAGGAGAATGACTCCCTTCTATATTCCAGGTGCACCACCTGAACAAATCACTAGCCATGGTCATCTGGGACAGCCCGTGGTTTCCCAGGAGGAAGGAACTTATCTGAGGCATGACGAATTACAAAGATACGAACGCTATAAAATCTAAGAACTATTCCTATAGAAACAATTACATCTAAGAAAATAAACACTGCATTTAACTGAAACAAGGTCCCAAATACTTCCCCATTTGCTTGGGATCTTCCCCCCTGGCCATAGAGGGCACCCTTCCCAATCCCTGTTACCATCTTAACTCCCTCTAGCTGAGGCCGTGCCCTAGCCCCACGCAATTCACAAATGATAAAGACTTGTTATTTACATTCTGAAACTGTGGATACCAATTCCCCACCCACACGTCTTAGTCACAAATACAGTCACCCCAAATGCAAAATCAAAGAGAAAATATTTTTAAAAAGGGGGAACCTAGATATTACCCAGCCGACCAATATATAAAATTGTTCCAATTTAACAAATTTCGAACAAAACCATACACGTGGAACAAATAATCACAAAAAAGGGGAAGAGGGAGAGGGGCAAGGGGAAATAGAAAGGGGGGTAATTAAAAAAAAACCCAAACCAATGTTCGCAATAATGCCCCCTCCCCTCCCGTCCCAACTCAGGTCCATCATTTCAGAGATTTCACAAAGTCCTTTGCCTTTTCAGTGGAGTCAAAGTTATTTACTGCTTCCCCCATGGATGAGACGCAACTCGGCCGGGTACCTCATGGAGTATTGGATGTTTAAGTTCCTTAATTCTTTTTTAACATCATCAGCTGTTCTTCTCCTCTTGACCAGGGCTCCTGAAAATTCTTGAAAAAACATTATCTTTGAACGTTTATACATTAAGATTTGTGAATTCTTTCCCAATCTTCTTGATGCTTCCACTATTGACTGTTTTTCTTTATAATACAGGAGCTACACTTGGACCACATGGCGGGTGCTGTTCCAGCCTGGACCTGCAAGTTATGATCTGGTAGACCTGCTCAACACCTACCAGACCCAACTCCAACTTTAGCTGCAGAAACTTCGGGACCCATCCCTGCAAGAAGCCAGCGAGATCCTCACCTTCTTCATGTTCCGGGAGGCCCACGATCCGTAAGTTTATTCTTCCATTTTTATTTTCTAGATTATCGACTTGATCCCGTAGGACCTGAGTCTATTCTTCCAGCATTCGGGTCTTTCCTCCCGAGACCTCAGCCAGGGTCTTTCGTCCACTGCCTCCAGTCTTCATTCCAGGTGCTGCATTTCCTGCTCATGTTTTTTTAACATGGCAGAAAGTGTTTCTACTGTTGCTTGAATCCACTCTCGGAGTTCAGTGGACTCCAAGAGTAAGTACTGCTGACCTGCTGGATCCAAAGGGGCCATCTCAGGAAACTGAGCACTAGCTGCAGGCAACCCCGATACAGTAGGGGAGTGCCTTGTCTGCTGTCCTCCTTTCGGCCCCTTTCCTCTACCTGTCTTCATCCTGGCAGTCGGTTTCAATTAATACTTTTTTCTCCTTGAGGTGGTTAAAAAGAGGCGGGGGGGTAAAGGTCCACTTTGCCCAGGGGTATGGCAGAGAGCCCAGTACAGCAGACCACTCAGACTGCCGCCATCTTGGATCCTCGGCAAAACAATTTGATGAATCTCTGCCAGTTTCTCACCTGCTTGAAAGTGCGATCATCACCATTTCCTCATTAAGACATTGTTTTTTTAGCAATAACACACAGGAATGCATTCACTTTCTTTCTCTGTAAATGCCCTTTGATATAACTGTTTTAAGTTCTAATCTCTCTGCTGTAATTCAATCAGCTAAGCAGAGCTAAAGATGTTTGCATGTTTACCGATTTGCTTCTGCTCTGTGCCACTTACCTGATCAAAAAAAAAGCCCTGGATAACATTATGTCAGCTTCCTTACCTGCGTCTTTTTATCTCTCCTGCTTCAACTTGTGCCTCTGTGACCTTGTGATCACACAATCAGGGAAAATTCCTGGATAAACATTCTCCATGTCTTCAGTTGCCTGCGTCTCCACTGGCTTTTCAACTAGAGTAGGCAGCACACCTACCGGTGAATCAGCTATATCATTTGCAAGGACAAATTGTATTCCCAGATCTGAAAGTTTGTCCAGTACTCCTGCCGCAAATTCTCCACTCTTCTCTGGACTCTCTATCCTGACTTTACATAATTGAGCACTTTTTGTCTCAGCATGAATTCCTGTCACCAGTACCTTTTCTGGCAATAGTCCTTCAGGAGAGCATATCTCCTCATCCCCTCAGCATTACATACTGAGAGAATCCTGTGTCCCTTAATGTTTTAATCTCCTTAGCTACTGCTCCTGACCTATGTCAATAAACTTTACCCTTGCATGTATATTTTTTAAGCAGATCTGGTACTTCTTCCTTAATCAACCTCTGATCATCTCATACACTCTGAGGCAGTTGTCTAACTTTCCTTGAGCGTTTTGTTACTAGTCTCAACAAATCTCCCTGGCTTGTCTGGTATTCTTACATCTGGCTTTCTCCTAGCCCACCACTGCTGTGATTTTGTGTGGCCCACTTTATTACAATGACAACACCAGAGTTTTTGACTTTTTTGTCCCCTTCAAGGGTTTCTTCTTTACCCTGTGCTACATTATCCTTACGATCTTCACTGAGACCCACCTTTCCCTTTCCACGTGAGGATTTCTCTTTGCCCCAATTTCTATTCCTCATGGACTGAAATTGATTCTGAAAATCAAACTGGGTTGAATGGACCAGCTCATAATCATCAGCCCCTTCAGCTGCTAACCTTGCTGCTTTAATTCTCTGCTCTTCCACATGAGTTTGCACTACTTCAGGCAGTGAATCTTTGAATTCATCCAAAGTAATTACCTCTCTAAGGGCATCATAGGTTTGCTCGATTTTTGAAGCTCTTATCCATCTATCGAAATTACTCTGTTTGATCCTTTCCAACTCAATATAGGTTTGACCAGGTTCCTCCTTAGATTGCTGAAACGTTGTCCATAGGCTTCTGGTACAAGCTCAGATGCACTTAAAATGGCTTTTTCACCTCCTCATACTCCACAGGTCCCTCCTCTGGTTGTGATGCAAAGACCTCACTAGCTCTCCCTATAAGTTTCGTTTGGATCAACAAGACCCACATTGCTACTGGCCACTGCATATGTCTAGCCACCTTTTCAAATCAGATGAAAAAGGCTTCCATGTCCTTCTCATCAAATCTAGGCAATGCTTGAACCTACTCAAACAGTTTCTTACTAGGCTTCTGACAACCAGGAGAAAGTGAGGGCTTCAGATACTGGAGATCAGAGCTGAAAATGTGTTGCTGGAAAAGCGCAGCAGGTCAGGCAGCATCCAAGGAACAGGAGAATCCTGTTCAGGGAAGGGCTTATGTCCGAAACATCGATTCTCCTGGTCCTTGGATGCTGCCTGACCTGCTGCGCTTTTCTGACAACCAGGGGCTTGCTCATCCTCAATCTCTTCTTCACTGAGCCTACCTTCCGCCTTTATCTCAAGCCTTTTATGCTGAATTTACTTTCTAAGTGTAAGTTTTTGAAGTTCAAAAGCCCTCTCTTTTACTTTCTCTTCTGCTACTCTCTCTTTTTCTCTGTTTGCTGCTCCCTCTTTTTCCCTATCTTCTGCTTTTAATCAGAACTCAAACTGTTTCATTTCTGCTGCTCTCTCCTTATCTCTTGCCTCTAACTTGAGCTGCTTCATTTGCAATTGAATCCTTGCCATCTCTGTAGATTCTGAGGGTTCCTCCAGCAAGTTTAAATGCTGAGCTACTGCTGTAATTATCTCTCCTCACAGAAGCAGGCAGTCCCAATTCCAGCTTCTCTGCTAATTCCTGCAGCCTGGTCTTATTCACTTTTTGCAAAACTGCCAAAACCACCACATCCACATCCAGAAAATGACGTGCAAGGACTGTAACAAACACTACATTGGACAGACAGGCAGAAAACTAGTCACCAGGTTACATGAACACCAACTAGCCACAAAATAGCATGACCCTCTCTCACTAGTATCCTTATATACAGATTAGGAAGGACACCACTTTGACTGGGACAACAAATCCAGCTTAGGACAAGCCAAACAGAGACACGCATGAGAATTCCTAGAAGCATGGCAATCCAGCTGGAACTCTATCAACAAACACATCGAGTTAGATCCCATCTACCACCCCCTGAGAAAAAAGAACAGGAAATGATGTCATCACAGGAAATGACATCACCAGCCCACAGAAACCCAAACATATAAATAGAAAGCAGGAATCATGTACAGTGCTTCGCCTGGAGGCCCACTGAAGATGTTACCCAGTAGGGTGACGAAACATCTGGAAATGAACCTTCCAGCTCAGCGAGCAAACCTACATCCAGAACCTCAACATGAGCTACAAATCTTCTCAAAACTCACTAACATCCAGAAAATGTTTGGTGACTGAAAGAGCCTTTACTATCCCAAGCTTTATCTACCCAACCAAACCAACACCCGAAATAAAGACACTAGCACTTACCACTTGCTGTGTGAAATCCCGCAAAGAGCACCCAATCTGTTATGGACTAGGCCAGACCACTCAAGATATACTTAAGCAGGCAGCCCAGAGTCAAAACTTTGCAATTTGTTTCAGTAAGTGTACAGTGAAAATTACCCAGAGTAAGTTAGCTAGGTTGACTACTAGATTTTAAAATAGACAAATGTTTATTCACAGAATTACATCATGAAACATGCACAACGAATAAAGAGCCCCTACAGAACTCAGTCTATCCAAACTAGACTGAAATATGCTGTTCCAAATATACACAACAGTCTCAATAAGCAAATTCCCTTTAAAACACAGTATAAATGGAACACATGCTTACAGGTTGAAGGGCAGAAAGAGAGAGAGAGTTTCCACGCAGCTCCCTGTTGAACTCCCAATCAGTTCTGGACTGAACTGCTCAGCTAGAGAGCTGACCACGCCCCTTTCATTATACAGGTCACTTCTAAAACATGACCACTTTGGCCTGAAGTCTCACCTATTTACATATAAACAAAAGGCCTCTCAAAATCCTTTTCATCTCTGTACCAAGCCAGACTGATCGGAACCCGGCCTGGTTTATTACCCCTCTGAAAAACATCAACGACAGAGTCTCCTTGAGCCAAGGAACAGCTTTTAGGTTAAAAAAAGGGACTAGCTTTGTGACACTATGGAGACAACGGATGCATTCAAATTTATCTTTCAAAATGTGATGGAATGTGGAAAGGTTCTCGCAGACTGCAAAGTAACAAATGTCACTCCACAATTTAAGAAAGGAGAGAGTGGAGAAATGGAGTAGAGTCAGCAGTAGGAATAATGTTCAAACCTATAATAATTGGACACACCAACAAATAATGATAGAATTGGGTAGAGTTCACATGAATTGATGAAAGTGGACATTATTAACCCTGTTGAACTATCTTGAGGATGTTACTTGTGAGGATCTAAAATTTGAATATTGGCTGTTGTCAGAAGCAACAAGTATATGTAGATTTTTATTAACCACGAAGTGGCTTTTCAATTTAAAATAACACAACAAAATGGATGAAAGTAATGATTTGACTCTGTGAACCTGGACTAATGCTTTGCTGAGTTAAGCTAAATAGAAGATAAGGGAATACAATGGATTTTTTTACAATATGAATTGTAAGACAGTGATTTGGTATTTGAACGAACCCTGAACTAGCAAACATGGGGTGATTCTGTGCATATATCAATCTGTTTCCCAGGAAATATCCCTGCATTAACCTGCTGTAAATCATGTCACCTTATTTAATGTGATTGGTCTTATCTTGTAATTAAGGCTATACTGTCTCTTAAAAAACCTATGAATAATGTGTAATTTTCAAATGTAATTGCACAATTTTGACACGGAGCGCGGAAGCTTTAAAGTCTGTGTTGCTGGACAGAATTGCGCCAAGGTGCCATACTTCATTAAACTGATAACCTTGCTTTATACAGACCACATTCTGTTGATTCTTTTGACCAATCTTGACCCAAAAGGCCCCTAAAGAGGGCTCTAGATCTTCACTTGTAGCATAGAGGCGTGGTGCATTTGCATTTTTAGACGGCTTTTGGTAAGGTCGTACACATGAAGTTAGTAAGCACAATTAGAGTGTATGGGTTTGGCGGTAAAATATTGGATTTTGGTTAACAGACAGAACAAACAGATCATTCTCAGGGCAGTAGACTGTTATTAGCAGGGTCTGGGTTAGTGGTGCTGGAAGAGCACAGCAGTTCAGGCAGCATCCAAAGAGCTTCAAAACCGACGTTTCGGGCAAAAGCCCTTCATCAGGAATAAAGGCAGTGAGCCTGGAGCGTGGAGAGATAAGCTAGAGGAGGGTGGGGGTGGGGAGAAAATAGCATAGAGTACAATGGGTGAGTGGGGGAGGAAATGAAGGTGATAGGTCAGGGAGGAGAGGGTGATAGGTCAGGGAGGAGAGGATAGGTGGAAAAGGAGCTAGGCAGGTAGGACGTCTGGACAAGTCATGGGGACAGTGCTGAGCTGGAAGTTTGGAACTAGGGTGAGGTGGGGAAAGGGGAAATGAGGAAGCTGTTGAAGTCCACATTGATGCCCTTGGGGTTGAAGATGAGGCTTTCTTCCTCCAGGCGTCTGGTGGTGAGGGAGCAGCGGTGGAGGAGGCCCAGGACCTCCACGTCCTCGGCAGAGTGGGAGGGGGAGTTGAAATGTTGGGCCATGGGGCGTTGTGGTTGATTGGTGCGGGTGTTCCGGAGATGTTCCCTAAAGTGCTCTGCTCGGAGGCGCCCAGTCTCCCCAATGTAGAGGAGACAGCATCGGGAGCAACAGATATAATAAATGATATTAGTGGATGTGCAGGTAAAACTTTGATGGATGTGGAAGGCTCCTTTAGGGCTTTGGATAGAGATGAGGGAGGAGGTGTGGGCGCAGGTTTTACAGTTCCTACGGTGGCAGGGGAAAGTGCCAGGATGGGACGGTGGGTTGTAGGGGGGTGTGGACCTGACCAGGTAGTCACGGAGTTAACGGTCTTTGCGGAAGGTGGAAAGGGGTGGGGAGGGAAATATATTCCTGGTGGTGAGGTCTGTTTGGAGGTGGCAGAAATGTCGGCGGATGATTTGGTTTATGCGACGGTTGGTAGGGTGGAAGGTGAGCACGAGGGGCGTTCTGTCCTTGTTACGGTTGGTGGGGTCTGAGGGCGGAGGTGCGGGATGTAGACGAGATGCGTTGGAGGGCATCTTTAACCACGTGGGAAGGGAAATTGCGGCCTCTAAAGAAGGAGGCCATCTGGTGTGTTCTGTGGTGGAACTGGTCCTGTGAGGACCAGTTCGGCCAAACGAATGAGAGTGTCGGTGGAAGGGTACTGTTGGGGACGTCTGGAGAGGAAAAAACGGAGGGGTTGGAGGCCCTGGTCATGGCGGATGGAGATGTAGAGGGTTTGGATATCCATGGTGAAGATGAGGCGTTGGGGGCCGGGGAAACGGAAGTCTTGGAGGAGGTGGAGGGCGTGGCTGGTGTCTTATTAGCAGGGTACCACAAGGACCATGGTTAACAATTTATATAAATAATTTGACTGTTGGAACCAAATGTATATTTCCAAATTTTCTGACGACACCACATTGCCAATTCTGAGTTCTGAAAAGACTGCAAGGAGACTCAAAGCTGAGTTAATGGATGAGAAGATAATAGATGGACTCGAGTGTAAATAAATGTGAAGTTATCCACTTTGGTGGAAAAACCAGAGAAGCAGAATATTTCTGAAATGGTAAGAGTTTGGGAATGTTGATGACCACAAGGACCTTGGTGCCCATATTTATGAGTTATCACAAGCTGTCATTGTGGGTGCACCCAGCAATTCGGAGGATGGTATTAGTCATTGCAAGAGCGTTTGAGGAGAGTCAACCTCCTGCAGTTGTACAGAGTCTTGGTGAGGCTGCACCCGGAGTTTTGAGTACAGCTCTGGTCTCCTTATCGAAGAAAGAATATATTTGCCATTTCGTGAGTGCAATGGAAATTTGCCAGACGAATCTCTGGGATGGCAGGTTTGCCTGATAAGGAAGACAAAATTGAGGAACATTATGGGCAGGACGGTGGGTCAGTGGCTCAGTCCCTCACAACGGCAGGGATCCAGGTTCGATTCCAGCCTCGGGTGACTGTGGAGTTGGCACATTCTCCCCCTGTCTGCGTGGGTTTCCTTCGGGTGCTCCGGTTTCCTCCCACAGTCCAAAGGTAAGCTGGTTAGGTGAATTGGTCATGCTAAATTGCCGATAGTTATCAGGGATGTGTGGGTTAGGTGCATTAGTCAGGGGTTAAATGGAGAGCAATAGGGTAGGGGAATGGGTCTGGATGGGATACTGTTTGGAGGGTCAGTGTGGACTTATTGGGCCAAATGGCCTGTTTCCACACTGTAGGGATTGTATTCTTCTATGAAATGACCATCTGGACTCTCTACATTTTCAGAGAATGAGAGATGACCTTACTGTAACTGACTAAATTAAACAAAAAGCAGGGTGGCTCAGTGACTCAGTGATTAGCTCTGCTGCTTGACCGCACTGGGGATTTGAGTTCGATTCTAGTCCACGGGTGACTGTCTGTGTGGTGTTTTGTGCATTCTCCCCGTGTCTGCATCGGTTTCCACAGGATGGTCTAGTTTCTTCCCATAGTCCAATGACATGAAGGGTCAATGAATTGGCCATGCTAAATTGCCCCATAGCATCCAGGGATGTGCAGGTTAGATGGATTTATGTGGTTGATGCAGAGTTCGGGGGAAGGTAGGAATGCTCTTCGCAGGATCGGTACAGATTCGAAGGGTCGAATGGCATCTTTCTGCAATGTAGGGATTTTATGATTTTATTAACTTTTTATAGTGAGTGATAGGGTGGATGCAAATCGAGTATTCCCCCAACCAGGGTACAAGGAATCAGAATAAAGGCCAAGTCATTCATGACTCAGAGGACTTTGGAATTCTCTCTTCCCGGGCTGCAGAAACTAAGGCAAAAAGGCTTGTTCAAGACAAAAAAGCAATAGATTTTTAGATGCTAATAATATCAATGGATATGAAGAAGTGGATAAAAATGGCATTGTCAGCCCTGATCTGTTTGAATGACACAGAAGGTTCAAAAGGTCAATTGGCCAAACTCCTGCTCTGACCTTCCCAGGATATGGATACTGAGTGGGCTCACTGATAGTAGTGCTTTTGTCATACAGGCATACAGCACTGAAACAGGCCATTCGGCCCAAATTATCCATGCCGACTGGGTTACCTAAACTGAACTAGTCCCATTTGCTCATATCCCTCGAAACCTTTCCTATCCAAGTGTCTGACAAGATGCCTTTTGAATGTTGTAATTATACCCGCCTCCACCACTTCCTCTGGCAGTTTGTTCCATATATGCACCACCCTCTGGGAACAAGTTGGCCCTCAGGACCCTCATAAGTCTTTTACCCTCTGACCTTAAACCTATGCCCTCTTGTTTTGGATTCCCCAAACCCAGGGGAAAAGATCTTGCCAATTTACTTCATCTGGGCCCCTCATGATTTTATAAACCTCTGTGCGGTCGCCTCTCAGCCTATTATGAACAGTGGAAAAGAGTCCCATCCAAACAAAACCTCTCCTTGTACCTCAAACCTTCTAGCTTCGGTCACATACTTGCAAATCTTTTTTGGATTCTTCCCTGTTTAATCACTTCCTTCCTGTAGTAGGGTGACTAGAATTGTACGCAGGAGTCTAAGTATGACCTTAATCAGTGTCTTGTGCAGCTGTGACACGATGTCCCAAATTCTTACTCAATGCCTGATGAAGGTAGGTTCTCTCCTGTTGGAGCTATCAATTGCCAGGCACCTCGGTGGCATGAATATCACTTGCCAAAACATTTTTAAGGTTCAGGGTCTGACTGTATATGAACACATCCAACTTCGTATCTGAGGGCCTGTGAATGGTGCTGAACACCATACAGTCATCAGCGAACATCTGCACTTCTGACCTTACAATGGAGAGAAGGTCATTGAGGAAGCAGCTGACGATGGTTGCACACTCCTGCCCGAGGAACCGCTGCAGAGATTCCCTGGGAATGAAATAATTGACCTTCAACAAGCAGAACCATCAACCATGGTGCTCAATAAAACTTCAACCAGAGGAGAGAATTGCTCCTGATGCTTCACTGATTGCCAGAGAACCATTATGCCAGATTCACTAAATTGCAATTTTGACGCCAAGGACAGCCACTGTCACCTCATCTCTGGGAGTCAGCAGGTTTATCCATGTTTTTGAAACAAGGCTGCAATGAAGTCAAGAGCTGAGTGACCCAAGTGGAACCCAAACCGAACATCAGTGAGGTACATCTGTATCCTCAAGTGGATACAATAGATCCCATGATGTCTTTGAGATAGAGCTGGAGGCTTTGAATTATTCTGATCGAGCCTATTTTGCTTCAACAATCACTGAATCAAAATTACTGCCCGTATCTGTCTTGCCTGCTTACAAGATGTTGATTGAATTTGTCTTTATTCCAGCAGTGAATATGAGTAATTCATTGTATGTGAGGAAGAATGAAATGTTTCTCAGAGACGGGGTGCAGTACCACAGGAATGGCAGATTATGTTTCTTCTTTTCATTAACAGTTGGCAGCAACTCAATAGCTCAATTGTTGACGTTTGATGGAATAACGTCCTTCCTGAAATCTCAGGCAAAACAATATACTGACTCATGAAGAATCATGTTCAGAAAGGTCACCGCAGAAATTCAAGCAGCAACGAATTGGCCTCTGGCGCAGTCAAGCGGACAAATGCAAAACTGCAAGAAACCTGGTCTCACCACAACAGCAGGGCAAAATGGATGGCAGGCAAGATGATGGGCCACTTTTGCTCCAACGAGGTAGCTACCTGATGAAGGAGCAGAGCTCCAAAACCTTGGACTTTCAAATTATCCTGTTGGACTATAAACTGGTGTTGTGTGATTTTTAACTTTATCTGAGAGATGGAATATGGGCATTTAATTCTCATCTCGAGCTACTCACAAAGGGATGCTGGTGCGCTGCCTTATTGAATTCCTGCCTGATGTGTGCAGTAGATATTCTCACAATGGTCAGAGATTAGTACTGAGGCATTGTCAGAGGGTCAGTACTGAGGCAGTGTTGCACTGTCAGAGTCAGTACTGAGGGGGTGGTGCACTGTCGGAGGGGCAGTACTGATGGGGTGCTGCACTGTTGGAGGGTCACTGCTGAGGGTGTGCTGCACTGTCGGAGGGTCAGTACTGAGGGGGTGGTGCACTGTCGGAGGGTCAGTGCTGAGGGAGTGCCGCACTGTCAGAGGGTCAGTACTGAGAGAGTGCGACACACCTCCGGAGTGTCAGTAATCAGGGAGTGCCGCACTGTCAGAGGGTTAGTACTGAGGGAGTGCTGCGCTGTCGGAGGGTCAATACTGAGGGAGTGCCGCACTGTCGGAGAGTCAGGACTGAGGGAGTGCCACACTGTCAGAGGGTCAGGACTGAGGCAGTGCCGCACTGTCAGAGGGTCAGGACTGAGTGAGTGCCGC
>NW_025213645.1:15779-17505 GCF_004010195.1 Chiloscyllium plagiosum | reverse complement strand
GTCAGTACTGAGGGGGTGGTGCACTGTCGGAGGGTCAGTGCTGAGGGAGTGCCGCACTGTCAGAGGGTCAGTACTGAGAGAGTGCCACACACCTCCGGAGTGTCAGTAATCAGGGAGTGCTACACTGTCAGAGGGTTAGTACTGAGGGAGGGCTGCGCTGTCAGAAGGTCACGACTGAGGGAGTGCTGCGCTGTCGGAGAGTCAGTACTGAGGGAGTGCCGCACTGTCGGAGGGTCAGGACTGAGGGAGTGCCGCACTGTCAGAGGGTCAGCGCACAGGAAGGGCCACACTGTCGGAGGTTCAGTACTGAGGGAGTGCTGCACTGTCAGAGGGTCAGTAATGAGGGAGTGCTGCACTGTCAGAGGGTCAGTACTGAGGGAGTGCTGCACTTCCAGAGGGTCAGTACTGAGGGAGTGCTGCACTGTCAGAGGGTCAGGACTGAGGCAGTGCCGCACTGTCAGAGGATCAGGACTGAGTGAGTGCCGCACTGTCAGAGGGTCAGCGCACAGGAAGGGCCACACTGTCGGAGGTTCAGTACTGGGGGAGTGCTGCACTGTCAGAGGGTCAGTGCTGAGGGAGTGCAGCACTCTCAGAGGGTCAGTGCTGAGGAAGCGCAGCACTATCAGAGGGTCAGTGCTGAGGGAGTGCTGCACTGTCGGAGGGTCAGGACTGAAGGAGTGCTGCACTGTCAGAGGGTCAGTACTGAGGGAGTGCAGCACTCTCAGAGGGTCAGTGCTGAGGAAGTGCAGTACTGTCAGAGGGTCAGTGCTGAGGGAGTGCGGCACTGTTAGAGGGTCAGTACTGAGGGAGAGTCGCACTGTCAGAGGGTCAGTACTGAGGAAGCGCAGCACTGTGAGTGTCAGTGCTGAGGGAGTTCTGCACTGTCGGGGGGTCAGTACTGAGGGAGTGCCGCACTGTCAGAGGGTCAGTACTGAGGGAGTGCCACACTGTCAGAGGGTCAGTGCTGAGGGAGTGCCGCACTGTCGGAGGGTCAGTACTGAGGGATTGCCGCACTGTGGGAGGGTCAGTACTGAGGGAGTGCCACACTGTCAGAGGGTCAGTGCTGAGGGAGTGCCGCACTGCCGGAGGGTCAGGACTGAGTGAGTGCTGCACTGTCAGAGTGTCAGTACTGTGGGAACGCAGCACGGTCAGAGGGTCAGTACTGAGGGAGTGCCGGACTGTCAGAGGGTGAGTGCTGAGGGAGTGCTGCACTGTCAGAGGATCAATACTGAAGGAGGCCACACTGTCAGAGTGTCAGTACTGAGGGAGTGTTGCACCGTCAGTGGGTCAGTACTGAGGAAGTGCTGCACTGTCGGACGGTCAGTACTGAGGGAGTGCTGCACTGCTAGAGATCAGTACTGAGGGAGTGCAGCACTATCAGAAGGTCAGTGCTGAGGGAGTGCTGCACTGTCGGAGGGTTAGTACTGAGGGAGTGTTGCACTGTCGGAGTCAGTACTGAGGGGGTGGTGCACTGTCGGAGGGTCAGTACTGAGGGGGTGCTGCACTGTCGGAGGGTCACTGCTGAGGGTGTGCTGCACCATTGGAGGGTCATTGCTGAGGGAGGGTCGCACTGTCAGAGGATCAGTACTGAGGGAGCGCCACACTGTCAGAGGGTCAGTACTGAGCGAGTGATGCACTGTCAGAGGGTCAGTACTGAGGAAGCGCCGCACTGTAAGAGGGTCAGTACTGAGGGAGTGCAGCACTGTCAGAGGATCGGTGCTGAGGG
>NW_025213645.1:0-3775 GCF_004010195.1 Chiloscyllium plagiosum | reverse complement strand
CCAGAGTTCAATTCCCGCCTCAGGCGACTGACTGTGTGGAGTTTGCACATTCTCCCCATGTCTGCATGGGTTTTCTCCGGGTGCTCTGGTTTCCTCCCACAGTCCAAAGATATACGGGTCAGGCGAATTGGCCATGTTAAATTGCCCGTAGTTAGGTGCAGGGGTAAATGTAGGGGAATGGGTCTGGGTAAGTGCGCTTCAGCGGGTCGGTGTGGACTTGTTGGGCCGAAGGGCCTGTTTCCACACTATAAGTAATCATAGAAAGCATGGGAACTCAACCATCTGCAAATTTCCCTCCAAGCCATACACTCTCCTGATTTAGAAATATATCGGCATTCCTTCTGTATCAATGGATCAAAGTCCCAGATTTCCATTCCTAACAGCACAGTGGCTGCCCCTACTCATCAAGCACTGCAGCAGTTCAAGAGGCAGCTCACCAACATTTCCTCGAGGGAATTCAGGGTTGGACAACAAATGCTGCTCTATACAGTGACATTCACATCACATGAACGAATATATTTTAAAAAGTAGTTTACACATGCACTCGTGCTGTTATACCCATGGCTCATTTTTAACTTGTACTGTGCCCAAATTACATATGTTTGGTTCAAGGTATCATCATAGTACACATTATATCAAAGGTTTATTTCATTAAACCAACATTGTGGGCACAATGTGCATTTTAAATTTATGATACGTATCCGTGTATATGTTCAATGAATACAGATGAGTTTATTCTGCACATTGTTATTTTTGTAGTATTCACATCAGTTATATAGATTGATAAATTCTTGATGTCACAAGGAATTAAGGGCTACGGGGAGAATGCGGGTAAGTGGAGTTGAAATGCCCATCAGCCATGATTGAATGGCGGAGTGGACTCGATGGGCCGAATGGCCTTACTTCCACTCCTATGTCTTATGGTCTTAAGTCCTGCATGTATTCAGTTACAGTGTCCTTAATTCTTTTTTGATGAAAATCTGGATTTGATGTGTACATGATGCATGGTGTTGTTTCCCTGTCTTCCAGCTCTTGAGAATCTTTTCTATTTCCTGTTACTCCCTTCTAATTTGTGTTGTCCTTCAGGTTCTTATCACCCTGACAAACTAGTTCAAACCCACCCCAACAGCACTAGCAAACCTCTCTGCAAGGGTATCAGCCCCAGTCCTGTTAAGATATAACCCTTCCAGCTGGTACATGTCCCACCTGCCTCAGATCTGGCCCCAGTGCCTCAGAAATCTGATGTCCTCCCCCTACCCCAGTTCTCTAGCCACAAGTTCATTTGATCTGTCCTGTTCTTATGCTCACCAGCCTGTGACACTGGGAATAATCTTGAGATTACAGCTTTTGAGGTCAGTCCTGATTTTTAACTTCCTTCCAAATGACCTGAAATCTAATTTTGGAGCAACTTTACTTAACTTATCCATGTTGGTATTATCAATATGGACTATGACTGCAGCTGATTTTCCCTTTCTTATAAGGATGTCTGACAGCCATTCTGTGACATCCTGACCCTGGCACCGGGGAGGCAAAACATGATCCTAGAGTTACATTTAATCCTGCACATATGCTTGTCTGATCCCCTGCTTATGGAGTTACCCTTCAATTTCTCCTTTTCTGCCCACTCACCCTTTCCCCACTATCATATGGTTGAGATGCCAGTGATGCCATGGACTTGGCTGTAGCTGCATTCCCTTGAGGAACTATTGTGCTCACCAGTTTCCAAAATGAAATACAGATTGGCAAGTTGAATAGACTGGGGTCTCTTGCACTAATTGCCTGGCTACCCCAGACTATCTGGTGTCAGCCATTCCGTCTCTGACAGCACGCTGCGAACCTGCAGTGTGACCGCCCCTCCCCCACCCCACCCCATACGTGTAAGTCCTCTGCCTTACAAGCACACTGCTGCTGCTGCTGTAGCTAGAAAACCAGAAACCCACGCGTGTGCAGTTGGTGATATTTTCCACAGATGTGTTTTGGATACATGCTGTGTTCATGACTTCACACATACTTGCGGATGTACACTTCACTTGGTTCTTCTGAGCTGCCATCTCATAACTCTCTTAAAAACTATTTGTTACCCTTAGAATAAGTATGAACTTACTATAAAAATTACTGGTAGCTTAAGTTTGCTTGTGTCAATTTTATTTTCCTTTGGTTTACTTTATTGTTTTATTTTACTTCTCTTTTGGTATTGCTCCTTACAGAAGTCGCTAATAAATGATACATTTTTCTAAATTTTAACTATTCAGCTCACTTAGCAGCTTCTTACCAACCAATGCACTTGGTTTTCCTATGATAGCACTCTTGGATATTTTGTCACATCCATTATCTGTGTTGAGGTGTCTCTTGTTGGTCTATCTGTCTCTCTTCCCTGGAAGTTTTCTGGACTTTGGATCCTCCTTACCACTTTCCTTTTAGGCTCCTTTCCCCAAGTCGTCATCTTATGCCTTTCCTGTGCAGGGCTGGACATGCAGAGTGAGAATAGAATGGATGGGTGGGATTGCTGCTGGTAATAAGCCAACGCAGAGTGACTCAGTGAGATCGAGAGACACTGAGGGAAAACTACAGATTTGAGGTAGGGATTTGCAAAAGCAGTATTTCAGAGTGGGGTAGTTGCGGGAGTGGAGCTGAGAATGAAAGGAGACATGATGATTGAAGAGTTAAAGAAAAGAGAAAGAAATGAAAGTGGAATGTAGTCCTGAGTACTTTAGCAGTTATTAAGAACACATGAATACCTGGTTATAATCAGGAAGCGGTTAGGAGCTGACAAGAGGGAGGCTGTTCAAGAGGACATCACTATGTATCCTTAATAAATACAGTTATAATCTGAGTTAAAGTTTAGGTCCAGTGATCCTTCTTCAGAACTGAAAGGTCACTGGGCCAGAAACATTAACTCTGCTTTCTCTCCATAGATGCTGCTGGTCCTGCTGAGTTTTTCCAGCAATTTTAATTTTTGTTTCTGATTTCCAGCATCTGCAGTTTTTGTATTTTTTTGTTGTTGTTATAATTAGTTAGAGGATTGATGTTGAGTATTATTAAAAAAAACACTCAACCTTTTTTTCGTTCAATCTTGAGCAGCTTTTATTTTGCACCAGTGGGAAGATGATCTCAACTGGGGACTTTTTCGATGACACAGTTTCTATCCATTTATTTTGTGATCTGTAGTATTGCCAACAAGAGGATTGATATTATTAACAAAGGACAATTTAAGACATTATAACAATGTTGCCAGATAAGCTCTGTCAGGTAATGTAATTTAGAAATAACTTAGATAAATATGAGTTGCTGCATTTTGGAAAGGCAAATCAGGGCAGGACATGTACATTTAATGGTAAGGTCCTGGAGAGTGTTGCTGAACAAAGAGACCTTGGAGTGCAAATTCATAGTTCTTTGGAGTCACAGGTAGATAGGATATTGAAGAAGGCATTTGGTATGCTTTCCTTTTTTTGGTCAGAGCATTGAGTATAGGAGTTGGGAGGTCATGTTGCGGCTGTACAAAACATTGGTTAGGCCACCTTTGGAATATTGTGTGCCATTCTTGTCTCCCTCGTATGGGAAGGATGCTGTGAAACTCGAAAGGGTTCAGAAAAGATTTACAAGGATGTTGGAGGGTTTGAGCTATAGGGAGAGGCTGAATAGGCTGGAGCTGTTTTCCCTGGAGTGTTGGCTGAGGGGTGACCTTATAGAGGTTTATAAAATCATGAGTATGGATAGGATGAATAGAGAAAGTCTTTGCAATGGTTGACCAGTCGTTACAAATTCTGGATTGGTG
>NW_025213644.1:26460-34879 GCF_004010195.1 Chiloscyllium plagiosum | reverse complement strand
CTGAAGATCGAAGACACCACCATCTATTACTGTGCAAGATACCACAGCGAGAGGAACCAGGGCTGGACCAATCAATAACAGCTCGAGGGAACATTTTTTCAATTCCATCATAAACTGACGGTCAGTACGAGTTTTAAATAGTGTTGTGCACAGCGACATCCTCATGCAATAACCACTGACAAGTGTTTATCTCAAATTGGTGATTTCTACCATGGCAGGAGCGAGAAATAATGTGAGATGCAATTTAAACGCAATCCAGTAGTGCTAGTTTGTACAAATGTATAATTTTTTCCTACCTTCTTCGTGTTGATTATCAAGTTAAATGCAGACCAAACCTGGAAAAGTATTCCAAGCTATCAAAATACGATGAATAGTAAAAGCTGAAATAATGCATCAAATCATTTTTAGAGGAGTCTGAATCACTGCTTTCTAGGAAGTGAAGAAATTATCTGCATTTTACAGTTTACAGTCTGTCATAGTATTTGACACAACTGTCTCAAAGTGATATAACTGGGGTGACACTGCAATTATGATCAATACAAAAACCTATTCAGCCTCCATTGTTTGAAACTAGTCAGTGATTACTTCTACAAAACGTCTTAAGTTGCAGTGCAGTATTAGTTCTGTGGGGTTTGTTGCCAGTATCACTATTTAATTTGTAAAAGTGTTGGGTAATTATTGATACACCAGTTGGGGATTTTGAGAATCAGCTCATGTGTTACTCTGTGAAGTATAAAACAGTATTAAAATTTATCAAGAATTATCAGAATTCACTAGCGCAATTATGTGATGAAGATTTATCGTGACTTTATTTAGCCTGTGGTTCTGAAAATTTAAATTGATGGTAGATTTTTGATTTGTTTTATGCAGAGCCAGTTATTGTGCGACCGAGTCCAGAGGATGTAACACTGTGACGATCTTGATTACTGGGGCCAAGGGACCATGGTGACAGTGACTTCAGGTAAGACCCTTGGACTTTCTTAGTGACTTTTTAAAAACTTTCTATTGATGTGACTAATTTCTGAATTAACTGAAACTCAGATTCTGTGCTGAGTTTGGTTTGGTTCGGATTGATTTTTGTTCAGACTGATTATAGACTTCAGTTAAGACTCAGCAAATAGTTACAATGGTGATGATGGAGTCAGTTGTTCGGTGTATCTCTTTTTTGATCAGATAGGCATTCTGGGTGGCTGGGTTACTTGAAACACCTAATGTCTCTTAATCAGTCAGCTATAAATAATGTTTAATGTCAGTGATACCCTGACTGTGAGTTTTATTATCAATAACAAACGCTAAGAATTCAAAGATGTTCGAGATATTACCAAACATGATTAAAAAATGCTAAAATATCATTATTCATTTATTTAATATATGTTCTTACCATGACTCTATTTTCACATTTATTTTGATAATTTTGTTGATGACAAGCAGGTTAGAAACTGTCATAAAATTTTCTTGCGGTGCTATATTGCATTCTGTTGATTAGATTCTGAGTTTGTTTTACTTGATTCTGTTGAATTGATTTGATTGGATTTTGGCTTTGCTTTAGTTGATTCGATTGAACTGTGTTGATTAGATTCTGACTTTGTTTTTACTTGTTTTTGTTGAATTGTGTTGATTGGTTTTTGAAATTGTTTTATTTAATTCTGTTGCATTGAATTGGTTGGATTCTGATTATGTTTCATTCAAATCTGTTGTTTTAAGCTGATTGGATTCTTTTTTTTTCCTTGATTCTGTTGAATTGAGTTGATTGAATTCTTATTCAGTTTGTGAAATTGATCAGCATTTTCATGCTTTCTGTAACTGGTGTTTTCTTTCTGGTGAGGAGATTGTCTCTCTGGATACCTTTTCATTGCCAATATTTGTGAAATTCTTTTGTTTTTCATGAATCATTTCTGCATTTGTTAAACTTAGATGACACATTTTATCTGCTTGATTGAAAACGTTACATCCATTTGTAACGGTCTGAAAAACAACTTAAGGCAGACACCCGGAAGTGTGAGAAATGCAAAAAAAAAACGAGTTTTTAATGCATCGACTTTTTTTTAAAAAAAAAACTCAGTTCTAATTGTAAACTAACTGAATTTTGTTTTGAGTAGCCTCATTCAAAATAAAATTTGGGACTAAAATCTGAAACGACAGAATTGATCAGATTATGTAATTGATACTAATTTAAAATTATAATGTGGTAATATTTGTGCATTCAGTAATTTTGTTTTGTAATGAAATGATTAATCAATATATGCCTTCAACCGCTCTACTGTGTGCTGCACAGGATTGTCACGATCAAGAAGGGTGTGCAGGTTGGAAATAAGTTGAAATATTGCCAGAAACGTTACAGCTTTAAGTGTTAAGTCCCCCCACAAACATGTTTGCTGTTATGACTTGTTATTTCTATTCAAGTTAATCATTAGTTTGCTTGATTCTGAGCAGTTTTGTTAGACTTCAATTTGTTTTTTTTTGTGAGGTTACATCATGTTCTTGGTTCTGTTGAAACTGTTTGCAGAGCTAGTTCTGCTGCAAACACACCGTGTTGTGATCTGGTGATCGTTGATCTGTTGAGTAGGGACTGTCCTTGGGTAACATTAAATGTTTTATATTTGGGAAACCGTTTCTGGTTTCTACATTGTTTTTGCAATGTTAACACGATTGGTGACAGTGAACCCCTCCAGGTTCCTCATTCAATGCGATCAGCATGCGAGTTGAAATTTCATAAAGCCTATTATTAAGTGAAAGGCAAATCGCAAATGTTTTTGAAGAACAGGTCAGTTTCACTGCTTTGATCAGTTTCACATGTAACTTGAGTTAATTAATTGTTATGTCCCTGATTAAACTGGATTTGCAGGATAAAAATAAAACATTAACTGAATTATTTAATCTGCACAGTGCTTTAGGTGAAACCAATCTGTGAATTTTAAATAAATAGTTACATTTTACAACAAAATATCAACTGAAGAGTCATTCTTTAGGAAACAACTGCTATAGTAAATTATGTGACCAAGGCCAAATTTCGAATTACTTAAAATAATCCACCCATGAACTCGCAGGGCAGCATGGTAGCTCAGTGGTTGGCACTGCTGCCTCACAACGCCAGGGTCCCAAATTCGATTCCACCCTCGGGTGACTGCCTGTGTGGAGTTTACACATTCTCCCTGTGTCTGCGTGAGTTTCCTTCGGGCGCTCTGATTTCCTACCACAGTCCAAAAGTTGTGCAGGTCAGGTGATTGTGAAATTTAGCACAGCCATAGTGTTCAGTGATTTGAAGGTTAGGGTACATTAGTCGGAGTAAATATAAATTAGGGGGAATGGGTGTGGGTGGGCTACTTACTGTTCAGACGGTCAGTGTGGAATTGTTGGGCCAAATGGCCTGTTTCCATATTGTAGGAACCCTACTCTTAAAACCATGGGAGTACTTGCTGCAAACGCAGAGAATTCATTTTACATCGATGTGTTCAGACGGATGCAGAGTTCACAAATTTGCAGAAGACATGAACTGGAGGATAACAGAGCACATTGTTTATTCAGAGACTGAAAATAGAGTAATATTTATTTTAATAATATACTTGACCGATTTATTGCAATGTAGCGTTCAGAAGGAATCTGCTCACATTAGTTTAGTGTGACAATCATTTCGATTAGATTTCCTGCAGTATGTATCGGGCCATTTGGCCCAACAAGTCCACACCGACCCTCTGAAGAGGAACCCAGCCAGACCCATTCCCCTATCCTATATTTAGCCCTGACTAATGCACCTAACACGATGGACGATATAACATGAGCATGCACATCTTTGGATTGTGGGAGGAAATCCACACAGACACAGGGGACATTGTGTAAACTCCACATAGGCAGTCACCCGAGGCTGGAACCGTGCCTGGGTACCTGGATCTGTGAGGCAGCAGTGCCCACATTTACTGAGACAACCGCTAAAGCGGTCAACTCCAGACAGAAGCATGTTTTCAATTCATACCTTTTTAAACATTTTCGTTCATTAAAAGCAGTTTACAAGAAAATGACCTTGCCCTAATTCCTTCAACAGAAATGCTTTCCACACTGGAATGCAGTATTGACTTTATGCAGTGCATGCAAAATCTCCACTGTTCACGGACCGTTTTAAGAATATGTAAAAATAATTTAGAGAATTATCCATTTCCTCCGGATTTGTGCTTTAATTGGCGATATTTCCAACCTCATTAATTTTGTTAAATACAATGACTTATTAAGTTTATTAGCTCAGTGCTTATTTGTGTTCTTGTGAACACATTCTCGTTCACATTTATCCACTAGTTAGTTCCTCGGATGAATGTTCAATTACAGTGAATATATTTGACGTGAGGAATTGCGCAATGTATCCTCTAGGATTAAGTCTGTTGTACAGTTTGTTTCAGTGCTATCTCTGAGTAACTTGTCAACGGTCCTGACCATTTGTAAATTGTCCAGTTCGGATACCTGAATCTCAGACAGTTCAATTTCATCTCGCGCTTCAAAACCACTTTTAACTGCCAGAAATACAATATTCAATTTTTGCCTCAGAATTGAGAGCCCTCACAAAGTTGTTCCAATCAGAACAAACATTTCAGGAACAAAAGGCAGTTAGCAAGAGTTTTGAAATTGGTTGTTGGCAACAAGAGATATTTGATTGAGCGAGGTAGAGGGAAATATGCTGTATATTTTCTTTGTGCCTCAGTTATGCAGGACATGTTTCGTGGCACAATGTAGAATCAGAATTTTTTTGCATCTTATTATTTGAAAACCATTTATCAGCTTTTAATGTCACTGGCAAAGGTCATATTACACTTCAAAACATTTTAATCTTTTTCAAACTAAGTAGACCGTCTGGTGCATCAACATTCACAGGGGAAAAAGGAAGGGAGTTCTCGGGTGAAATCCAGTGACCGTGATTTGATGGCAATGCAATTCCTAGTTTTATTCCTCTGTAGTTCCCATAGAGTTTGAACAATTTGGAGCTGCTGTCAAAGTATTCTTGGATAAATGTTGAAATGTTACTTTCATTGTACAAACATTCTGGAACAATCCCTGGTTGTTGGAAGGTGTTAATAACTAACATGGTTTATGTACTGTCAAAAGAGGTGGGCTGTGTTCTCCGTGATAGTGCCGAGCTCATTGTGTTCATGTCTGTTGTGAAGCTGTAGTAGGGTCCCTGATTCTGTGGCAGGTGGCCTGTGTTCACTTACAACCTTTTAGAGAGATATGTAACACCATCTCTCTCTTATCAGGTTACTTCAGTGCAAGAAAGCAGATTGAAATGTTTGGGTGTTTGTTGGAGTTCCACTCACACAGGCCAGTGAAATCTATTCAATCGCTATCCTGACTTGTGTCTCTTAGATATTAAACAGAATTTTGGTGGTTAGCAGCTTTTTCAGAGCAATATTTGTTCACAAGCTTTTGGGCATCACTAGATGGGGTTAATGGAGTAAGTGCTCAAAGAAATCCCAGCTTTTGACTTGCTGTTCTAACAATATCATTTATAACTAATCCAGAATGAAACATTTTCAAAGCATATTTGATGAGATTGTGCTTAGGCAGTTTTACTTTTTATTAAACCAGTGCTGTAGCTGAATTTGATTGTTCAGTACGCTGGGAGTTCCGCTGAATCCAACACTTGCAGCAGATGGCAATAGCTTTTCAGTTGGTCTTCAATTGCTATCTCAGACTATCCAGTACCTCTGCTAAGAATTCTTTTTCCAACAGGAGTCAAGCCAACGTAATCACTGTTTATCTCAACAGGTTGAGCTCTTGTGCCAAAAAAATGAAAACAATTTGGTGAAGAGGGGGTCTCTGTGTGCGAAAGGGTAACATTGCCTTCTCTCCACAGGAGCTGCTAGACCTGCTGAGTTTCTTCAGAAATTTCTGTCTTTTATTTTGGTTTTCAAGCATTTAAAGTTTGTTGTTTCATTGAAAAACGTTCTGTTCGATTTCACACGTTCTTCAGAGAAAAGATGCATTTGAACAAATTGCGAATGTTCAGAGATATTAAATATCAGAGAATCATTGAATTTGAGTGCCCTGATCTCGAGCTGTAGTTTCACAAGAAACTATTATGAAGTAACAACACACTCCAGAGTGCAGTGGCTGCTGTAATTGGGTGGAAGTTATTTTGATCACTCAAATAGAGAATGTCAATGATCCCGTTCCAAATAATCAACAGAAGATTTTTTAAAGCATGTGTGAAACAATTAATTTGTTGAAATATTTTAATGAAAAAGTATTCATGGCCAGTGCTAGCTTAATGAATGACACAATGATAGGAAGGTAGGAGCAAGAGGAGGGCACTCAGCCCCTCGAACTGTTCCACCATTTACTTAGATCATGGAGCATCTGTGAGCTAAATCCACAGGTCGCCTTTTGGCTAAAACTCTTTAACACCTTTGATTAACAAGCAAAAACTATCCCAGATTTACTGATTCGACTGCCCATAACAAAGGGAGACACCATTTCTGAAAGACATTCCTGTGAGTACTGTGACACAATGAGGCTGGAATTAATTGCTCATGAAAGTAAACTTTAAATCTCTGACAATTTCCAATTGAAACATCCCAATCACCATATTTCATTAATTTAACACTATACTTCCCTGGAATAAAGAAAGATAATGTGTGATTGCCTTGCTAAAAATGAGGAGAAAGTGAGGACTGCAGATGCTGGAGAACAGAGCTGAAAATGTGTTGCTGGAAAAGCGTGGACTGGAGTGTACAAAGTTAAAAATCACACAACACGAGGTTATAGTCCAACAGGTTTAATTGGAAGCACACTAGCTTTCGGAGCGACGCTCCTTCATCAGGTGATAGTGGAGCGTCGCTCCGAAAGCTAGATTGCTTCCAATTAAATCTGTTGGACTATAACCTGGTGTTGTGTGATTTTTAAAAAAGGAAGCCATGTCATCTTGTGTCAACACAGAAGTGCCTCAAATAGTTTTCAATTCTTCCAGTGGTTGTTTGAGTCTCTAGACAGGTGTGGAAGTGTCCGACTTTTTATATCGCCTTGAGAAACCAGTTATCATCAGCCTATTTAAATTGCTGAAGTTTGTGTGGTATTAGCACATTCACAGCGCTGTTAGGAAGTGAGTCCCATGGCTGTGATTGAGGAAGAGGAAACGGGCAGGGAAATAGTTGAGAGTCAAGTTGAAGTCTGATTTGGAGGAGAACTTTACATGCATGCGCGCCCTTATCCTCAAGGATCAGAATTTTGGAACATGCTGCCGAAGGGACATGTCAAACTGGAAGCTGAAGAAGGCATCTCGGCCTCTCCAGAAGGCTATTCCATTCATGGGATCATCAGTAATCTTGCTGCTCACCAGTCTTCCCAACACACCGATAACATTGAACCTGATTGTTTACTGTTCAACAAAAGAATGGTGAATTCTTTTGGAATTCTCCACCACAGAAATTCATAGATTCAAGACGCATAGATTCTTGAAAGCGTTGTCTCAAGTAGCTAGTGCGTTGAAGGTGTTTGACACATGTACCTTCATTGGTCAGAACACTGAGTGCAGGAGTTAGGGCTTCATGTTGTAACTGTCCAAAACATTGGAATGAACTGCCAGAGGAAATGGTAAATGCTGAGATAGGTCCAATATTAAGAAGACATTTGAACAGCTCCAGGAACTGGATCTGTCTGGATGGATATGGGCCAAATGCAGGCAAGTGGAATTAGTTTAATTTGGAAACTCTGGTCAGCATGGATGAGCTGGACCAAAGGAACTGTTTCTGTGCTGTACGACTTTATGACTCACTGACTTTATGGTGGAGTACGCTCAAAGTTGGGAGGTGGTGAGCAAGTGAGGGGCTAGATTGGGCATGTAGGAGAGTTTGGGCTGGTAGGCTGTGAGGTGTTGGCTGGCTGCTGGGTAAGCTTGCATGCACTCTGTCTGGCAAGGTGGCATCAAGGCAAATGGTAATGGTCACAGGATAATTAGGTCGAATTGTGCTTGGTAGGTGAGGGGTAGTTTGAGCTGAGATGCAGTAGGTCTGTCTTTGCCAGTCAGGTTTATGGAGAGGTGGACAGGATGTCAGGCTGGTTAGTGTAGAGGCGGGCAGAGTGCCAGGATGTTTCGGGGGTGGAAGGTCACTGTAATGAAGTGACAGAGGGACGTGTTGTCAAAATTCAAAGCTCGGAGTCTGGCAAAATGGTAGGTTGTAAAGCACAGATGCGAAAGGAGCTAGGATGCAATGTGCACAGGTTCACTTGGGTCAGATGAGAGGTCAGTGATCAAGGGCTGAGGTCATGTCTTGGGTAGTGGGCTTTTGTCAGAGATTGTGAAAATGATGGTGCCAGGTCCAGTCAGGGCCAGATTCACCATGGGCCAGGTGCAGGGCGGCAGGAGTGTAAATGAGTGAAAGGGATTGAGATCATATGTCCATCTGAAATATAGAATATAGAACATTACGGTGCAGTACAG
>NW_025213644.1:15185-23986 GCF_004010195.1 Chiloscyllium plagiosum | reverse complement strand
CAGCAATCCAGTGAAAGTGTCAGTTGGTGAGATCTTCAAACACTTACTGGGGTGGGATCAGGATGTTCTTCGTCCTAAATTATCTGGCAATGGTCAAGGTCGAGGGCATGTTTCTAAAGAGGGAACCAATGATCATGATCAGCAACTGGTAGGAAACAAAAATAAACCCCAGTTATGCTGTAGAATTCAGCGGGAGTATTCTGGCAAACGTTTACAGCTGAGGATCCATTTGAGTAACTGATAAGGTCAAATTAACAGAAACTAACATTCTCAATTGGTCATTCTATTGTAGAGACACCGTCTCCCCCCCCCCACGCTTTATGGCCTGGTCTCCTCCTGTCAGGAGCACAACACCGGTTCTGTGATCTTTGGTTGTTTGGCGATGGACTATTCCCCTGACGTCACCAAGGTAACCTATAAGAAAGGAGGGGAGCTAATTACGACTGGACTGAAGACTTACCCATCAGTGAGAAACAAGAAGGGAACCTACACCCTGAGCAGCCAGTTAACCCTGCCCGGGTCAGTGGTAGATTGCCCCAGCAAAATCTCCTGTGAGGTTCAACACAGCGGGTCACACAAGAGCAAAGTAATGCCATGTCCAGGTAAGTGTTGTGCGAACTGAGATAAACAGATCATCTGTGATTAACATGAATAAGGCATTATTTATAACCGTTTTCTCAGACTCACCTTATACAGCACAGGAAAAAGGCCCTTTGCTCCACCCAATTCACGCCTATCAATAACAGCCACCTAACTATTCCAGTCTCATGTGCCAGCACATGATCCATTGCCTTGTGTGACTTGCCCTTGCAAGGATACTTCATACTTATTATGAGGGGCTCAGTCTCTATATGACTTATAGGTGCTGAGCTTCAGGCTAACACCACCCTCTGTTTGATTTTGTTTTCCCCTGAGATCCACTTGGAACCTCCTGGCCTTACCTTCACCCTGTGCCCCTGAGGCATTGTTCTCTCCATCAATGGGAAAGGTTTCATCCAGTTTACCCTGTATATGCCTAAAATAATTCTAGATATCATGATAATCTTCTCCCTAATTATCCTCTGCTCCAAGGAAAACCCCTGTCTATCTAAACTAGTTTCATAACTAAAACCCTCCAACCCAGGCAAGACCCTGGCAAATCTCATCAATACTGCCTTCAGTGTAATCACATTCCTTCGATAACATGCACACAACGCTTCAGTATGGCCTAACCAGTGTTTTATTAAGTTCCAGTATCATCTCACCACTCTTCATTGTCATTGTCTAGGCTAATAAAAGCAAATATCCTCCCACTTTCTTAGCCTCTTTATCCAGACCACACAGTACTATAGGGGATCGGTGGGTACATGCACCAAAGATCCTCAGGCCTTTCCAGGGTTCCACCATTCAAAACGTCATACCTCACAGATACTTCTGCTGAATTACATCACCTTACATTTATTCAGAATAATTTCCATTTGCAACTTTTCTCTTCACATATAACCAACCCTTTTATATCCTCCTGCAATCTAAAGCCATTATGCTCATGACTTACTAACATTACAGTTTTCATTTCATCTGTGAATTCACTGGTTAATCCTCCTAAATATGAGTCTCAATCATTGGCATGTAAGAGAAATAGCAAGGAAATCAACAGCAATCCCTACAGAACACCAGGAGACATAGATTTCCAGTCACGCAGACACCCGATGACTATTATCCTGCTCCCACCACTCAGCCAGTTCTAGATCCAATCTGTCAAATTAACTCGGATCCCATTGGCTCTGATTATTGCAATCATCTGGACATCGAGTTATCTCTATGAAAACTACTATCAAGTTGTTACACGTGACTTCCTCTAAATAAAACTTGCTGAAAATTGTAGATTTATCTTCCAAATGAAGACTAATTTCACTTCTCAATAGTTTCCTTACCACTGAGACTAGCTTGACAGATCTGTGTTTTCATTTTTAATCCCTTCCTTCGTCCTGCATAGCAGTGCAACGTTGGCTGATCTACACTCACTTGGCACAACTGCTGTGGCCAGACAGAAATTCTAAATTATTGTCAGTGACCCAACTATTTCATCCTTTGCATCGCTCAACCGCTTGGTATACTTTTCATCTGCCCTGGAAATATAACCACTTTTCATTCAGCAAGACAACACAGAACATCACGTCATGTGTCCGAATTTCTGAAGGTACATCACAACACCCCTCCATGATTTCTGTCCCCACACTGTCCCTCTTACTAGTGAACACTGACACAACACATTCGTTTTGACCACAACCTAATCTTCCGGCTCCACTCCAATAATAACACTTAATGGGCATTACTGTTTCCCGAATAATTCTTTTAGTATGAATGAGCCTGTAACTTTTAAAAATATTTTCCTTTACTTTGACTGCTATTATTTTATCATGGTCCCTTTTGCTCTTCTAATTCCTTTGTCTTTCAAACTCCCCCTTGCACGTTTTGTACTCCATATTAGTTTCTATTGTTTTGAGATTTCAGTAGAGACAGGAGGCCTCCCTTGTTTCTCTTTATCTCACCCTCCATGCCCTTTGGTGTCCAGAGCCCGCTGCATTCTTGGTCCCACGCAGTGGCTTCCTGGGAAATGTCTTCCCTGTGATTTTCCTATCTCTTTCTTAAATGTGTCACACTGCTCTGACTCAGATTTACCAATAAGTGTCAGCTTCCAGTCCACTCGTGTCAAGTCATTACTTGATCTTACTAAAATTGTCCTTCCCCTATTCAGAACTTTGGGCCAATTTCTATTCCTTTGCAGTACAATCTGAAATCCAACTGCTTTACGATTACTGTCTGCAAAGTGCTCCACCATTGATGTTTTACCCACTGGGTCGACTTCATTCCATAAAGTTAAGCTCAGGTTCACCCCTCTCTTGCAATGTCTGGATTAAAATTCTCTGTATTAAACACATACTTTGTTCAAATATTCTCCTGGGGGCATTTTCAGAATTGTGCTCCCTCTAAATTTTTGACAAAATGAATATCCAAGCCTATGCTGAGGAAGTTAAAAACCTATTTTCACATTCCCCTATTTAATTTACATGTCTCTGAAATTTGCACTTGGTGTTTTGGACCGAGAGTAAGGTCGATCGTGCTCTCCCAGTAGTTATGTTTGCTGTGTTTTGGTTTTGAAGTACTGTCCATTTGCCTTTGTTCAAGGCGGCATCCATGATTTCATTTCTCTTTACAGCCTAAAATACTCTTGTCAGAATTGCGACAGAAGCAACATTCTGTACCGCACACCCCCGCCCCCGTCCTTTTCCATCTTTCTCTGTCTCGCCTGAAGGCACTAAATCCTGGAAGATTGAATAGCCACTCCTGCCCGGCTCTCAATATGTCTCTGTGATAGCAACGGCATCATTTCTTCATTTGTGCCAGTAATTCGTCTGCCTTGTTCATCAGACGCTGTTATTAAAACGAATACCATCCAACGTTGCTATCTCCCTTCTGATGTTACCGGCCTATAGTTTCTATGCGTCCTTGACTCCCTTGCTGTGTCCTCTAAGTTTAGCCTTTCACATTGTCCTGCTGATCTTTCTGTGTGGATCCCAGCTTCTCCAGCACTCTGCACAGTTATGATTCTTGTATCCATTAACCACAAGAAACCTTGATATATGAGAACTGATTGTATTTGTTATGAAATTCGTTGGAGGCGATGTGTTTCCTAAAGGTCCAGATATTCTCCAACCAACTCTTCTCCTAACTGTGAGCTCCAGTGAAGAAATCGCAAGCAGCAAGTTTGCAACCGTCGTCTGTTCAATCATCGAGTTCCATCCGAAGTCAATCTCCGTGAGTTGGTTGAAAAATGGCCGACCCTTGGATTCCGGCTTCTTCACGTCTCCCGTGTGTGAGGCGAATGGGAACTTTTCGGTGACGAGTCGGCTGATGGTCCCTTATGGTGAATGGTTCAACAGTGCGGTCTATACCTGCCAGGTCACTCATGGAGAGAATACTCAAAGAAAAAACATCACCGCACTCCAGGGTAAGAGACACAGACTGAGAGAGCTACAAATCACTCTGAACACTGATGTGAATCAAACACACTAATTTATCAGGCGTAGTAACCAGCACGGTGCAGCTTCTCGTTTCCCAACATGCCACGTATCTCATTTTAGTTTGAGTGTGACATTAGCATTGCTCATAATTCAACATTTTGGCAAGTCAGAAAAGCATGTTTCCTCTCTATTGAAGATAGATATATAGACAGTGAGCTTTGTTAAATAGTTTGTTGCCTGGCCATGCTGGGAGAGACATTCAGAGTGCTAAATCCTTGCCTGGTAGTCGCTTCAATGATACGTTTGGGGTGCAGGGGGGATATTGGAGAGATATCTGATTGAAACATAGAAAATACTGAGAGACTGAGGTCGAGTGAATGTGGAATAGGTGTTTTGACTGGGAGGCGAGACTAGGACCCAAAGGCACAGTCTCAGGGTCAAAGGGGCACCGTTTAGAACTGAGATGGGGAGGAATTTCTTCAGCCAGAGGGTGATGAGTCTGTGGAACATGTTGCTGCAGAGGGCTGTGGAGGCCAGGCCATTGTGTGTATTCAAGCCACAGATAGATCGGCTCTTGTTTAGTACGGGGAGAAGGCAGGAGAATGGCTTTAGCCCGAAACGTCGATTTTCCTGCTCGTCGGATGCTGCCTGACCTGCTGTGCTTTTCCAGCATCATTCTGATCTAAACTCTGGATTGGCTGAATAGCATTATTCTGATCCTCTATCAAATTGACGTGGTTAAAATATGCAATGACCCTTACTTGAAAATAAATCAAAATGCGTTCAATGCTTCATTCCCTGCTCAGGAATGACCTGTTGGTTGGACATTGTACGACATCGATTTTTATCTGGTACTGAGCTCTTTAACTTCATTTATGGGATCAGACCACAGACCAAGTGGCTATCACATTTGATGAACTGGGATAAATGTGATCTCACTGAGCTTCCTTAAGATGCTCTCTGTAATTAGTGGATGAGGAAGGAGAATAAATTCTGGTGGGAATGCTACAATAGGGATGAGTGAACGAGGAACTCGAGACAGGCTGATTTAGCCTGGTTTGGGTTGGCGATGTTTACACAGTGAGTAGTGGATGTCTATAAAATTAGTGCACATTTCCATCGAGTTTGAGTGGATGTCTATAAAATTAGTGCACATTTCCATCGAGTTTGTAGATTAATTTAAGACACTTTTGTTTGTTTTTTTTTTCTCCCCTGCTCTATGAAGAAATTAAAAAATGCAGCTTGGTAAATATAGTGAAAGTACAGACAAGTTATGAACTAACTGAATGGAGGGAAAGACTTAAGGAGATGGGTGTCCTTCTCGATATCCAATGCTGTACTCAATGTCTTGTTTTCAGATCTACTCCAAACACAGCCCACGAGGAACAATGACATCAATTAGAGAATGACATCACACCAATAACGCAAAGTATTTTTGATCACGTTAAATATAATGAACAGAATTTCCATGGCTGTTCCCCGCTACTGTAACACTTTAGAACACTGCAAAGAGAATAATTATTATTTATTATAATTTGTCCAAAATTTGGGATGTGATTTGGCAGTCAGTGTGACCAGCAGCACTTGCACGTAAAGGTTATGAACATGGAAATGAACTCATTATATTCAGATTACTCTTGTCACAAGTATCAATAGATGGTCTTAAGTGAGAGACAAACTCTGAAAGAAAGGTCATTCCATGGGTTACATGATGGTATCTTTGATGATTTTACTTTTTTCACAGGTTTCACTTGTTACAAAGCCAGTGTTCTTTCGGAATAATTACACAGGGTATGTTATAGGTAATCACAAATGCTTTAACAGATCAAAATACATCAACAATAGTAAGCATCGTTTCAGCAATAGTTGGAGTTGCCATTTTGAAGGTGGTGTCTTCACCCTGTGAAGGAGTAATCTGAAGATTGGCTGTTTGTATCAGACAGGGGCATTTTTCATTGACTTTGATTTTTGTTTCATAGAAGATACCGAGTGCCACCCTAACACCGTTAAAATCCTCCCACCGCCAGTAGAACAAGTCTTACTGGAGGCGACGGTGACGGTAACCTGCGTTGTGTCCAATCTTCCTTCTGGAGTCAACGTGACCTGGAAACATAATGAACAGAATTTCCATGGCTGTTCACTGCTTCTGTAACACTTTAGAACTCTGCAAAGAGAATAATTATTATTTCTTATAATTTGTCCAAAATTTGGGATGTGATTTGGCAGTCAGTGTGACCAGCAGCACTTGTACCTAAGGGTTATGAACATGGAAATGAACTCATTATATTCAGATTACTCTTGTCACAAGTATCAATGGATGGTCTTAAGTGAGAGACAAACTCTGAAAGAAAGGTCATTCCATGGGTTACATGATGGTATCTTCGGTGATTTTACTTTTTTCACAGGTTTCGCTTGTTACAAAGCCAGTGTTCTTTCGGAATAATTACACAGGGTATGTTATAGGTAATCACAAATGTTTCACAGATCAAAATACATCAACAATAGTAAGCATCGTTTCAGAATAGTTGGAGTTTCCATTTTGAAGGTGGTGTCTTCACCCTGTGAATGAGTAATCTGAAGATTGGCTGTTTGTATCAGAAAGGGGCATTTTTCATTTACTTTGATTTTTGTTTCATAGAAGATACCGAGTGCCACCCTAACACCGTTAAAATCCTCCCACCGCCAGTAGAACAAGTCTTACTGGAGGCGACGGTGACGTTAACCTGCGTTGTGTCCAATCTTCCTTCTGGAGTCAACGTCACCTGGAAACAAGAAAAGAAGCCTCTGAAATCAGAGATTGCTGAGCAGCCTGGACAGAATCCCGACAGCGTGATCAGCAAATTAGACATTTCTACTGAAGCCTGGCTGAGTGGCGTTACTTTTGAATGTGTGGTGTACCATCAGAATCTACCGACTCAACGGAGAAAGGTGAGCGGTGAGAGTAAAGCACAAAGGATCCCATGTGTAATCCAGATCCAGTGATATCAATGACAGGCTTTGATTGGAAATGAACCAACACCGTTGGGAGCATTAATGATGCATCTGAAGGCAGGATAGCTCAGTAGCTGATTCAGAAAAAGATGGACCAAAGGATATTGTATTCTGATTAAGTCAGATAAGGTGGGAAGAAGCCTGGGTTGTGACGTCAACATCAGCAATGACAAATGGCCAGAATGTCCTCGTTGTGGGCTGGAAACATGGAGGCAACTTTCACATTAAACTTTCCTTTTTTTACTGAACAGTATGTGGACCATACTGCTCCTTTAGAAAACGAAAGTGAATAAATCCCAAATTAAACTTGGCGTATTTTAATATTTAGTGAAATTGTGATATTGGTTCAGGATTTTTTTGATTGATTTATATTTGTCTCAAATATTCTGCAGTGATTAATCCGCTGGAGCCATCAGTGTCGGTCCTCCTGCCACCAACAGAAGAAATCTCCGCTCAGAGGTTTCTCTCCCTCACCTGTTTAGTGAGAGGTTTCTCCCCCCGAGAGATCTTCGTCAAGTGGACAAACAATGACAAGCCGGTGAATCCCAGTAACTACAAGAACACCGAGGTGATGGTGGAGAGCGACAACACCTCCTTCTTCATCTACAGCCTGTTATCCATTACAGCGGAGGAGTGGGCCAGCGGTGCTTCTTACTCCTGTGTGGTGGGACATGAAGCGATTCCATTGAAGATCATCAACAGAACAGTCGATAAATCCAGGGGTAAACCGAGTTTTGTAAACATTTCACTTGCACTGATGGACACTGTTAATTCATGTCAATAAAAATCTTAAAGTTGCATTTAATAATTCAACAGAAGTAATGAAGTGTTTTTTTTCCTCCAGTTGTTGAATTAAATACTGAATTAGTTTTTTTCCACTCTGACTTACATTCCATCTGTGTAGTTAAAGTGGATTATTAACAGGTCTAGGACGAGTGTCTTGTGCAGTTAACGTCCTCTGCTCAGATACACCCTGGGTCAGAGACAGAGTAAAGCTCACTCATTGCAGGATTCCACCAAGTGCCTTATCCATCCTAAATCTCCCTGTGACAAAATCTGACAATGTCCATTTTATGTCAAGGGTAGGGCACGAGTTTTGAACTTGGTGTTTTTGATTCCCCCGATTGGACATTCTTACAAAATTCATGTCAGTTTTAAACTGCCACATTGCACTAATTGGAAATGTAAATTTAAGACACTTTAAAATTAAATTTGATTGGAACATACCAATCGTAAATAGTGCAGAACAGTTTGAATGTAACCTTTGTTTCTGGGATCTTGCGCCAGCGCATGAGTTGACAGAATGTATCTTCACTTTCACACCAAAGAGAATCAACAGATAAGTTGTTGCGGAGCAGAGGGGAGGGGAACGATGAATGGTCTTTCCTCTTGCTCCCTGTGCCGAGTTTACATGGTGGATGTCCTCTGTAATGTAACCCAGTTGCGAACAGGAACATTCAGCTTCTTGCTTACTGTCCAAAGACTTTACATTTCCATGCAAAACAATAACTTTGAAGCATGTTAGACACGCTTGGCTCTGTTAACAAATGATTAACATTGATTCCCATAATCCAAAACTGGTGTTTGCATCGTCCCAGTTTGAATTCCATAGTTTTGTCTCAGTTTTCTGGAGCACAATGGATCAATTCTGGTATTCGAATACCTGATATCATTTTGTTTCACATACAGAAACAAGTAGACATTTTCTAATAAACATATTCAGAAATGTTATCTCTGGGACAGTGGGGATTTGAACTCAGGCCTTTTGTCTCAGAAACAGAAATTCTATCACTGCAACAGAAGAGT
>NW_025213644.1:0-6998 GCF_004010195.1 Chiloscyllium plagiosum | reverse complement strand
TCCTGATCTGCTTATCAAGGTCTCTGAATTCCCAATCTCCAATCTGTCCTGTTGCTGACTCTAACAGTGAGATTACTTCAGTTTATCAGCGTGTAACTGAGAGAATTATTGATGGATTTTCGGCTTTACTTTGATATCTTTGAGATGGATGTGGTTGGAAGAATTTGTAGCTTCCCAGTTGTTTGAAACCCATTTGTTTTGTTTTCATTTGTTCCTTACTCAGAATGGTTGCCTACCCTTTCTGATGAGCCTTTGTGTTCCCTTTCTTGTGACAGTTACTGATGTACAGAAAATTCCCACCTCACAGCACGTGTTCTCGTCTCATTGTGGCATCCAGCCATTATATTCACTTCTGTTAGCTTTTACATCAACCTTTTGGATAAAAATGCTTTCTGAAATGGTTAATAAATCTCGAATGAATATGCACTAAAGTTGAGTTTGTTTAATTCTTTCTTCAAGGCCAGTCAGTAAGAATACATTTTCCCACATCCTACTCCTTTCCCAGCCAAATACGTTCACTTGTTCTGTTTGATTGTGTTTCATCCAGTCATTTTGTTTAATGCTGCGCTACCATGCAGCCCACTAATGTAAATATATCTTTCACACGATATGCCTGATGGAACACTCCAGAGGCAGAATGATTAGAGAACATTTCCACTTATGCACAAAGGGTCACGGCCTCGGGTCATGTTATGATACAAATGAGGAGCTTTGCTCCACCAGAAGCCAAGAAAGGCAGGCAACGGAGTTTGAAAGTTTACTCTACACTGTGTAAACTAAATGTACTCCCAATGTCAGGGCAGCCTGGGTTAGTAATGCAGAAATCACCACCTAAATCGCCCAACGAAACATTCATCAGCCAAAAATGTCAATGTTCAGTCAGGTATTCAGAAACAACACGTGCACAATCCAAGGGCGGATTCTCAGAACTGGAGTTTTTCTCACACATAAATCTCATGGAGCACAATTCCTGGGATCTATTTGACACACCACACCTGTCAAATCCCAGGGAATGAGACTGAGATCTATCTGATACAGGGATATTACTGAACAGCAACCCTCAAAAATAATAAATCAGTGGTCGATGTTGATCAGGCAAGTCAGAGCTCACGAAAACTTGAAATATTCAGCCATTGGGATCTATATGACGCAAGACGGAATTGAGAACCAATCATAGCAACTGTTCACGGAGTCTGGAAACTATCAGCAGAGGAGAACATTCTCAATTTCTCAGAGTCGGTGAGGTGTATCATCCCGGGAATAGTGTTGTGAATCAGTCACGCACCCAATCTCAGAACTTTGCATTTTTTCAAAAACGTGGCACCTGAAACTAGATGCAATATTCCAGGTGAGACAAGAGACTGTTTTATTTCAATTTAACATAATTGCTTTGTGTTTGTTCTCTACAGCGTTATTGATGAAGTCGGGATTATTTGCTCTTCTGTCCACGTGTCATGGTACATTCCCTGATTTGTGCACATACACGCCGAGGATCCTCTGCTCCTGCACCCCTTTGGGTTTACCCCCTTACTATTATATGTTCCCCTGAGTTCATTACAACAAAAAGAAGCACGTCACACCTCCCTGAGACTGAGATCTATCTGACACTCCGATATTAATGAATAACAATCCTCAAAATTATAAATCACAGGTTGATTTTGATCAGGGAAGGCAAAGATCAGAAGTTCTGGAAACCCTTCTGCTTTCCATGTCCTTTCCCACAACACCTCTGTCAAACTTGATGCTCCTAGCTGTTCTTCCACTATCCTAACACTTTACCTTAAATTTCTATTAATATTTTTCTGCAATTTTGCATTATTGACCAAAGCACAGGTTGAAACAACAAGGACTCCAAACACTGAACTCTGAGAACGTACACAATAAGGCAACCTACATTTTGAAATGGCAAACATCCGTTAACAAATAGTTGACAAGTACAAAACAGCGGATGAGATTAATTTGAACTCATCAAAATAAAAGCAAAGTACTCTGGAGGTACAGCGGTGTAGGCAAGACCCGGGCAGACAGAATGGAGTTCGTTTTTAAAATTCTTGTTTATATCCAGAATTTTCCTTCCACACAATGTAATCTTTTATTTCCCATCAGCCAAGTCACCCATAGAATCTTTATTTTCAGCTACCAACCATCACCAGTAAATTGAATAATTTATGTTCAAAGCCCCTCACACCATCAAAGGTACGGCAGAAGTAGGAAGTGCTGGAAGGAGATTGGAGTCAATTTTTCTTGTGATGAAACATTACTGCTGTTCTAACACAAGATATTTCTGAGGAATGGTCTAGTGAAGTTATGTTGATGGAACTCATAAATAAGAAAAGCATGATTACTTTGATGCAATTGTAGTAGTCCCCCCAGTAGTCAGAGTGAAATTGAGTAACAAATATGTTGAGAGATTTATTTATATGTAAGAATAATAGGATTGTAATAATCGCACATTTCGACCTTTCAAACATAAAATGGGACAGCCATGGTCTTAAGAGCTTGGATGGTGAGGAATTTGGTAAGTGCTAAAGTCAGTTTTTTTCATTAATATGCAGATGTAACTATCACAGAAGGAGCAAACCTGACCTTACTCTTGTGATATAAGGCAGGGCAAGGGACTGAATGATTAGGAGGGGAGCTTTTTGGGGCCGGGGTCATAATTCGATTAGTTGTAAAATATCTATGGAAAGGATTGGCATTATATATAAGCTAAAGTTTTTAATTGGACAAGGGCAAATTTTGATAGTATGAGACAAAAACTTTCAAGCGTTGATTGGAGTAGACTGTTTGCAGCTCAAGGGACGGCCAGCAAGAGTGAAGCTTTCAGAAGTGAGATAACGAGCGTTCGGAGGCGTTATGTTCCTGTTAGTTTGAAGATAAGGCTGGTAAGAGGGGGGAACATTGGAGGAATACAGATATTGAGGCTCTGGTTCAGATTAAGAATGAATCGTATATTAGATATAGATAAATGAGATCAAGTGAATCTCGAAGAGTACAAGAGGTGCAGGGACATTCTAAAGAGGGAAATGAGGAGGGAAAGAAAGGAAAATGAGATAGCCTTGGGAGATAATGTTAAAGATAATCCAAAGAGATTCGACTAGTACATTAAGAGCAAAGGGGTAGATCATAGAGTCATAGAGATGTACAACTTGGAAAGAGATCTTTCAGTCTCACTTGCCCATGCTGACCAGATATCCGAAACTAATCTAGTCCCATTTGGAAGTACTTGGCCCAACCCCTCTAAACCCTTCCTATTCGCATACACACTCAGATGCCTTTTAAATGTTGAAATTGCACCAGCTTCCACCGCTTCCTCTGGCAGTTCATTCCATACACACCATCCTCTGCATGAAAACGTTACTCCGTAGGTACTTTCAACTTTTCCCCCTCTCACTCTAAACCTTTTCTCACGAGTATACGTTTAGATGAGACTCCACCCACCCCAGGGAAAAGACCTTGTCTATTCACCGTATCCATGCCTCTGATGATTTTATAAACCTTTATAAAGTTCGCCTCAGCCTCCAACCCTCCAGAGAAATAAGCCCCAACCTATTCCCTATATAAGACTACATGGCTGTGAATATGTATAAGCCTAGCGGGATGACTTCATAAATCATGTTGCATTTTATATAAATGCTGTTTTTTTATTATCATTTCGTTCAAAATGGAGGATGGGTGCCTTTTCAATTTCATACCAGTAGCACAGAAAGACCTGGGGAAATAAACTGCAACAAAAAAATGACAAAAAGTTATTGCACTGCGGATAATCTCACCATATCATTCGTGTAAAAATAATTCCCTATTTTGACCTTGCAGTTAACAGAGTCTATTAATTAGTCCTGTGTTTGTAATAATTTTCATCTATCTGTCACTCTACATTTAGTTGTTATAATTGCCGTGTGGATTACTGCACCTCGCTAAAAATTCAAAACAAAATAAAGTAAATGCAAATTAAGTATTGTATCTAATTATGACAAAAATTAGCAATTCAATGACACCAAATTGGAAAGGAATGTTGAAATGTAGCCAATTCTAAGGACTACAAGATGTTGCAAGCGATCATTAATTAATTTACGGTAAGTTCAAATAATTAGCAAATGAAGATCCACACAGATAAACGTAAGGTGTTACATCTTGGTAGGAATAATGTGCAGCTCACTTATTCAAAAATGCATGTCTAAGTGAGGGAGACAACAAAGGGATTTCAGACAATTACATCAGTCACTGACAATTTCACCACAGGTTCCAAAGGCCATACAAATGCAAACAAAGCTCTAAGCTTTATTTCTCAAGGGATAGATTTGAAAGTAGGGTCCCGAAAAAATTTGGTTGACTATAATTAAGAGTATTGCCTGCGGTTCGAGTTGACATATTATAGAATGTATGAGAGAGAGCGAAGAGAAGAGTTATAAGAATGATACACAAGTTTCTGGCTGTGCATATCAAGGAAGAATTGTTGTGCTGTTCACTTCTCTCTTGAAAAGAAGGCTGACAGTTCTAAAATTATGAAAGGTTTTGAAAAGAGAAGGTACAGAGAAAACATTTCACTATGAGGTAGAGCATAACTAGAGCCTGTCATTATAAGATGGTACCTCAAGGAATCCAAAAGGGAATTCAGAAGATACCCCTTCGCTGAAAGAATGATGAGAACGGGGAATATGTGACCAGACAGAATACTTGAAATCAATAGTTTAGATGCATTTCAAGGAAACTAGGTGAGCACTTGGAAGGGATGGGAATAGAGAATTACAATGGGCGATTTAGATGAGGAAAGATGTGAAACACCTTGAGTGGAACATAAGCACTGGCATGAACTGATTGTGCCAAATGGTCTGTTTTCTCTGTAATCCTATGTAGAAAATCACCATTGTATGAAACAAAAAGTGGATTAAGATCATCTAGAAGAATTATAAAGTTTCTCACAAAAAAAGTCTCAAGTATCCAGCAATGAATGGAAATGATTTTATCACGTGGCCACACTTCACTATTTGCTTGATAGCACTGAAACAGCAGTAATTACAGTACTCTTGCGAGGAGTAGGAGTAACCCAGTGTCCATGCTCCAATTGGGGGATCTTAATGACTTATTAATGGTCTCAGTCGGACCTGCCGATCTGGTCCTGGGAATGTTGTGAACACTCTAACCCTCACGGCTTCTTTCACTCACTTATTCTGATTTCCATTCCCGTCATGATCGCCACCATGGACAGGAGACTGTTCCAGTATGCAGATGGGATACCCTGTAGAGGGCCATAAGGTACTTCATTAGGAGGGACATCCTGCATGCGTGTCTCTAGGATGCAGGAGGAGGTGTCCCACACAATGGAGAATCCACCTTCTGCTAATAAACTGCCAGCATTGGCGGGAACAAACTCTACATTGACCACCTGAGTGGCCATCCTTTCCCTAATTTGGGATCAATAAAATACTACGGAGGTGGAAATATGAGAGCCACTGAAACTCCTTCCTTCCCTTATTATTATCCACCTAATGACCTTGCAGACTGTCCCTAGAGGGCTGATAGAACCCAGTCGCATTCCAATATACAAGAACATGAAGAGCTGGCAAACTGGTCAAAATTGATAAACCTCAACACAAACAGTCTTGGCCTGACTGTCAAATTCTAAAGTGTAACTTGAGATGAGTTAAATAAAAATGGCAGAAATACAGAAACAACTACTTCCATCCATCAGAAACAAATTTCTATGAATGGGAACGGGTGGTCCGCTATTTGGAATGGAGCAGTGCATTTGAAAGTTAATGAGGAGCAACAATGTTATGTGATGGGTGTGTGCTCAGTTTGAAGCTGTTTGCTTATTCAGTTTTGCGAAAGCTTTGGCAGATACATTCCAATGAGAATCAATTAAATCTTCCAAAGTGGACATTAAATACTCACATTTATGAGATGCTTTAACAGAGAACATAGAAAAGTACAGCACAGAACAGGCCGTTTGGCCCATGACAGTGGGCCGAGGTTTAATCCTAATGTAAAATATAATAACAACCTTCACACCCCTCAACTCCCTGCTAAACATGTGCATGTCTAGCAGTCGCTTAAACGTCCCTAATGACTCTGCTTCCACCACCACCACTGGCAATGCATTCCATGCATTCACAACCCTCTACGTAAAGAACCTACCTCTGACGTCTCCTCTATACCTTTCTACTAATATCTTAAAAATATGACCACTTGTACCAGTCAATCCTGCCCTGGCGAAAAGTGTCTAGCTATTGACTTTATCTAATCCTCTCATTATCTTGTCTACCTCAATCAGGTGTCCTCTCTTCCTCCTTCTCTCCAGAGAGAAATGTCTGAGCTTATTCAACCTTTCTTCATAAGGCAAGCCCTCCAGTCCAGGCAGCATCCTGGTAAACCTCCTTTGCATGCTCTCCAAAGCCTCTACATCTTTCTTATAGTAGGGCGACCAGAACTGGACACAATATTCCAAGTGTGGTCTCACCAGGGACTTGTAGATGTGTCGCAAAACCTCGCGGCTCTCAAACTCGATGCCCCTGTTAATGAAAGCCAAAAACACCAAATTGTTTCTTAACAACCCTATCCATTTGGGTGGTAACTTTGAGGGATCTATGTACTGCACACCCAGATCCCTCTGTTCCTCCACACTGCCAAGAATCCTGTCTTTAACCCTATATTCATTCGAGTCCGACCTTCCAAACCGGAAAAGAATGCACCAAATGCCAAACAGGAGAAGTTTATTGGCATGCATCAGAAGAGTTAGGACCAATACCAAAAACATGAAACCGGCTTTTAAGCAAGCTTTCAAAGAGAGAATGAGTACCAGAGGGCATCTGAGGAAGTTTATCAGTAAAGTACAGCTAATTAAGGGGGCTTGGCCATACTCATGGACAAAAAGATATAAAGCAATCAGAGAACCAAAGAACAGAGTGTGCATATAAGGGGTACAAGAGACAGCGTGGATCAAGGCTTCGAAGAATTTAGAGGTAGACATAAGTTTAAACTCAATACATTAGATGATA
>NW_025213643.1:33747-34879 GCF_004010195.1 Chiloscyllium plagiosum | reverse complement strand
CTCAAATCACTTCACATCCACTGAAATGCTCTTGAACTATCAGCCAACCAATTTCCTAACAGCAAGTACCCTCTAGCAGAAAAAAGATAGATGTATGTTTGAGGGGAAAAATTTGACAAGGTCACTGGCTTTAACTCCTATCCTTTAAATACTGTGACAGATTTTATTTTTGCATCAGACCAACAGGTACACAGGATCTTGGTTTATGTCTCTTCTGTAAGATAGCACCTTTAAAATGCAGAATATATCACTGCACTATCATCCTAGATTATAAACTCAATTCCACAATTGTCCGATTCAGGTGGGCACGCCAACTAATAAAGCAACCTGATATTCAGTCTTAATAGGTTTACAAAAGGGGTAATAATGGCCTTGTTCCTGCACTGTTTCCCACTCTTTTATACAAATTGACGAAGAGGGACACAGAATAGATAACATGTTAAGAGCCAGAATAAACTGCTATTAGAACTAAGTGCCACCTGTAATGGATCCCAAAAATAAACGATACTGCGTGACCGAGCACTGGTGATACTATGGATGCTTAAGTTTGGAAACTCTCCTTAAGTTTAATACATTACAGATTGCACAAAGAACAACAACAGGCAGTGAATTGTGTGTAATGGGAAGTGTTGGGAGACAATCTTTGAAAATAGGTACCTTCCTTACACAATATTATAACGTAAGACTTTTTATACTGTTTTTAAATACTTATAAACTGATACATGCACCATCTTTGTGCAGACACAATTGTATTCAGTGCCTGTAATAAGATAACATGCTGTGACGACACATGAAGTACCCTGCTTGGGTTTCTTTCTCAGTTGGAAGTTAGTTGTTGAGGTGTAACTGAAATCTATAAAGAGAAAGGCAGAGAATTTGTACTGTTGGGTTGATGGAAAGGCATCAGGAGACAATTATAAGGTAGGATAGAAGGAGAACACAAGAATAGCGGAGACAATAAAAGACAAAAAGCAACAGCTGAATCACTTTTAAGCAGATAATGGTTACTTAAACAAAAATAAGCGATAAATACCTAAAATAGCATTGTGCAAATAAAACCTCCTGCAGGACCACGGTTTAAGAGCAGTATAATTTAATCACTTTTTTTGTATTCATTTAGAGAAAACAAATT
>NW_025213643.1:20492-25746 GCF_004010195.1 Chiloscyllium plagiosum | reverse complement strand
TAATTCAAATAAATGCGAGGTGCTGCATTTTGGGAAAGCAAATCTTAGCAGGACTTATACACCTTAATGGTAAGGTCCTAGGGGTGTTGCTGAACAAAGAGACCTTGGAGTGCAGGTTCATAGCTCCTTGAAAGTGGAGTCTCGGGTAGATAGGATAGTGAAGAAGGCGTTTGGTATGCTTTCTTTTATTGGTCAGAGTATTGAGTACAGGAGTTGGGAGGTCATGTTGCGGCTGTACAGGAAATTGGTTAGGCCACTGTTGGAATATTGCATGCAATTCTGGTCTCCTTACTATCTGAAAGATGTTGTGAAACATGAAAGGGTTCAGAAAAGATTTACAAGGATGTTGCCAGGGTTGGAGGATTTGAGCTATAAGGAGAGGCTGAACAGGCTGGGGCTGTTTTCCCTGGAGCGTCAGAGGCTGAGGGGTGACCTTATAGAAGTTTAAACATTATGAGGGGCATGGATAGGGTAAATAGGTAAAGTCTTTTCCCTGGGGTGGCAGAGTCCAGAACTGGAGGGCATAGGTTTAAGGTGAGAAGGGAAAGATCTAAAAGAGACCTCAGGGGCAACTTTTTCACGCAGAGGGTGGTACGGGTATGGAATGAGCTGCCAGAGGAAGTGGTGGAGGCTGGTACAATCCCAACATTTAAAAGGCATTTGGATGGGTATATGAATAGGAAGGGTTTGGAGGGATATGGGCCGGATGCTGGCAGGTGGAACTAGATTGGATTGGGATATCTGGTTGGCATGGATGGGTTGAACCGAAGGGTCTGTTTCCATGCTGTACACCTCTATGACTCTACAATTGTTAAATGGTTAAATTGTTCCCCTGTGTTTTAATGTGAGTATATGCCTGCATTGAGGTTACATTAATTTAATTGCATGTGTTAAGTATTAGGACTCAAAATTTTACACAGAGATTTCAGAGATGACCGGCATTCAGATAATAGTTGCCAGTATAAGAATCATGCTAACACTGGGTATATTGCATTCTGTTATGATTTGAATGCAAACCTGAGTATTGGTCTTGCAACAAGTTGTATCTATTTCGTGCATTACTGTAGTAAAACATCCCGAGACATTTCATAAGCTTGTTACGAAACAGAAAATTGATACTAAGCTATGTAAGGAGATAGGATAGATGAGCAAAAGCATAACCAAAAAGGGTGGTTTTCAGGAATGTTTTAAGGAGGGAAGAAAGATTTGGAGAGATAGTAGAAAGAAGTTTGAATTTGGTGTCTCAGAAACTGAAGGGATTGTCATCAGAGGTTAATTGATGGAAACCTGGGGATGCCTTGTGAGCCAGAATTGATGGAACTTGAAATCTTGGAGGTTTTGGAGCAGGAGATGACTACACAGGAGAAGGATGGGTGGGACCATGGAAGAATCTGAAAGCAAGGGAATTTAACATAGAATTCAAAGCGATCGTTTAGTCATTGTCTTTTCTTCCCAAAGTACTGAACACCTCTTGTCAAAATCACAAATGATACAATATGTGACTGTAACATGTAATTATCCCTTGTTGTCCTTCTCAATCTCTTTGCAGCTGTTGAATCAGTTGGTCACACCATCCTCCTCGATTCCCTCTGCACTATTGCCTGGCAAGGTGGAACTGCAGTCACCTGGCCTCATTTTTATCCAGTCCATCATAACCTGAGTATCACCAGTTGGAATTTATCTTCCTCCTTCACCATCATTGCCTCCAAGATGCCCACCAAGGATCTGTCCTTAGTCCATGTCCTCTTTGTCACCTCTGTGCTGCTATCAATAATATCACCTGAAAACACACATGTACTGATGGGATTCAGGTCTCCACACCATGATGTCTCTTAAGGGCCCTTCACAGCCTCTAAATTATTAGACTGTTTATCTGACACCCAGTAATGGATTAACTAAAATTTATTTGAACTGAATGTTGAGAAGATCCCTGTCACAAATTCCATTTTCTCGCCATTGACTCCATCCCTACTTGCCATTTGTATGAGTGTGGAGCAGACTGTTCACAACCTCGGTGTCATATTTGACCATGAGATGAGCTGCTAATCACATGTTCTCCCCATCATCTCTATAACATCACCAGCTTCCTCATTCAGCTTAGCTACCACCAAAACTCTTGTAACCTCTAAGTGTCACTATTCCAGTTTACTCCTGGTTGTTGCCTGTGTCTTAACTCACTCAAAGACTGTACACCCATCCCTGTGCTTGCTGACACAAAATCCTTTTGTGGTTGTACTCCTGCTTCTCTCTGGAATCTCCTCAAGTCTCCACTACCCTCTCAGATCTCTGCACTTTTCTAAATCTGGCCTCTTTGAGCATCTCCAAATTAAATATTCCACGATAAGCAAAGGTGTCGAGCTCTCTAGGGTTCCTTCCCTAAACCCCTCTGCTTCACTCTCCTACTTCAAGGTGCTTTGTAAAATTTACCTATCGACCAGACTTTTGTTACTTTCCATCATGGGATGTTTTATAGTGTTAAGTTTGTACTGTTTTATTTCTTTTATTGAAATTTCTATTCAATCTTTAGCTCACTTGTGTGTGTAAAGTACTATTGGTAGTTATTGGATTTGACATTATTGCTGTTTTCTCAGCTCACTGGTTCAAATTGTGCATTGTTTTCAAGCAGTTATTTATGGGGAACATACAGAATAGACAGTTGAATGGGCTAAGTTTTCACTCTAATCTCAAGTCAACTCGTCAGTTTGAGAATGGGGGAAGAATCTGCCCCAAATACATAATCGATGAACTGAAATTTTACTTGAATGTAAAATAATGTGCAGAGGTTGCTAAATTTTATGGTAGTTTATGCAGATGTGTATTTCCTATAGGGTCAGTATCTCGATTTAACATCTTGAATTGGAGCAAACTAACTGCATGGAACTGCAGCTTTATAAGGTCCTTCTCACAGCAAGGTTCTCCTCCAAGCGACACACCATCCAGATTTGGAACTGTATGCTGTTTGTTCACTGCCACCATATCAAAATCCTTGAACACCCTCTCTAATAGCAATTTGGGGGACTTTGGAATAGCTTGCCCAATGGCAACCATGAAACTATCGTTAATGATCACAAAAACCCATATTGTTCACTAGTGTCCTTTAGAGAAGGAAACCTGCCATCCTTCCCTGGTCTGGCCTGCATGTGAATCCAGAGCCACAGACCCTCACCTGTCCTCTGAAATGGCCGAGCAAGCTAATCAGTTTCTCAATTATGAGAAAGTCACAACATCGAAATTAAGCCAGACAGCCCTTCTGGCATTGACCTTGGAACCGGAAAAGACAGCAACAGAAACACAAACAGCACTGTCGATCATGCAAAATCTTCCTTAGAAGAAAAGAACAAAAAAACTTTACAGCCAGAAAGAGGTTGTTTGGCCCTCAAAGCCTTAGCCGATCCAAAACCTCTGTCTAAACCTTTCACCCAATTCCAAAGTATCTGTATCCTGCTGCTCCCCACCCACTTATGCATCTGTCTAGAAACACTGTACTACCTCTGCTGACAACGCATTCCAGGTGCCTACTACCCTCTGTGTAAAGTACTTGCTGTGTATATCCTGCCTAATCTTTCATCTCTCACCTTGAACACATGACCTCTCGTTATTGAATCCCTCACCCTGGGAAAAAGCTTATCTCTATCAACCCTGTCTATATCCTTCATGATTTTGTAGACCTCAATCAGGTCCACCCACAATCTCCTTTTTTCTACTGAAAACAATCCTAACCTACTCAACCTCTCTTCATAGCTACATATCAGGCAACATCCTCGTAAACCCCCTGTGGACCCTCTCCAAACTGTCCACATCCTTTTGGTAATGTGGCGACCAGAACTGTACACAATATTCTAAATACGGCAGAACCAAAGTCTTGTACAATTTTAACATGACCTGCCAGGCCTTATACTCAACACCATGTCCGATGAAGGCAAGCATGACATATACCTTCTTGAACACTCTATCCACCTGGTCAGCCACCTTCAGGGTACAATGGACAAGAACTCCCAGATCTCTCTGCTCATCAACTTTTCCCAATGCTCTTCCTTTTGCAGTATACATGATTTAGAAATGTTGGGGTGTACTATGTTAAAAATCACACCACACCAGATAATAGTCCAACAGGTTTAATTGGAAGCACTAGCTTTCAGAGCGCTGCTCCTTCATCAGGTGGTTGTCCTGACAGGGGCTGAGTGGGTTCCTCCAGTCCCTTTTGTAACAGAATCAAGAGGCTGAATGGCCTCCTCCTGTCCTTCTATAATAGGCCTGAGGCATTAAAATGACACAGCAACCTGTGGATGATGAGCAGCTGGTAAACTGTACCTGATGGAGTTCGTCCTCAACACAACGGACTCCAGGTGTCCTCTCAGTAACACCTTGTACAGCTGCAGTAAAACTTCTGTATGCTTTGATGGATTCCCTTTGCAAAATGTGCCAATACTCCAGCTTTCTACCTCTTCAAATAGTAAAAGGTTGGTGTGAGTTAAATGGTCTCCCTCCTATGTCTCTCTAACAGGCACGTGGAGACAGAATTGCTTCCCCCTGTTCCTGACCAGCAGTCTCAATGCACTGAATGATGTCTGAAGGTTATGAAAGGATTTGATGACTGGGCACTTAAAACTAGAAGCAGCATTACCTAAAGTCAGTGGATAATAGATATTGTTACTCTGGATTATGGTTTCTAGAAATTTCCCCACCAGTGATTTTATGCAGCTTGTCTATTATTTTATTCCTGTCTCCTTTTGTAAACAGGGCGAAACATATACAACCCTGCAGTGTTCTGGTACCACTCCCACATACAAGGAAGAAAGATTAAAAAGATTGAAAGATCTACGGCCCATTCCTCAGCAACACAGTCCATCCAGTCCCAGTAAATGTTTCCTCTTATTGTGATATGAAATGTGATGTAAGGAAGGGGTTAACTGAGCCTGTTTATTCTGTAACTTTATTTAATGTCAGTCTCCATGGATTCTAATTATCCCAATGGAAGCTTTCCATTTATAATGATAAATGGGCTCCGATCAATGTGTTGTCCCAAGTATGAACAGGAGCATCACCGACAGCAGGGATCAGCAGCTCCAGAGAGATGGGGCCGAGAGATTCGAATCTGAGAACGTTACACTGGAATGTTCCAACAATGGACAGGAGTTTTTCCTATGATGTTTGGTATCTTTCTACATATTATGATCAATTTTCTTTGACAAAGCGGTTGAAACTTGCGTTTTACATTATTGAATATTTTTATTATCCTATCCTGGCTATTGTT
>NW_025213643.1:0-19302 GCF_004010195.1 Chiloscyllium plagiosum | reverse complement strand
TACACGGTGGGAGGTGTTCCCATGCGTAATAGTGGTATCTATGTCCACAATCTGACACGTTTTGCAGCGTCCACCGTGACAGGGTTGTATGGAGTTGTCCTGAGAGCCGGGCAGTTTGCTACGAACAATGATCTGTTTGAGGTTTGGCGGTTGTTTAAAGACAAGTCGTGGAGGTGTGGGGAAGGTCTTGGTGAGGTGCTCATCTCTATTGATAATGTGTTGCAGGTCACAAAGAACATGGCGTAATTTTTCAGCCCCTGGGAAGTACTGAACAACGAAGGGTACCCTGTCAATTGCAGCCCGTGTCTGTCTCCTGAGGAGGTCATTACGGTTCCTTGCTGTGGCATGCCGGAACAGACAATCAATTCTCCAATGTATAATTTCAGTTACATCACACTGCAAATTTTTGCTATAAATTCTGTGTTACGATCGAGCCCTCCACAATCACCTGATGAAGGAGCGTCGCTCCGAAAGCTAGTGTGCTTCCAATTAAACCTATTGGACTATAACCTAGTGTTGTGTGATTTTTAACTTTGTCCACCCCAGTCCAACACCGGCATCTCCGAATCAGTTTTAATGATGCCAGTCATCTGCTGCTGAACTCCCAATGTGAAAACTGCAGAAGTAAATCTGAGGTGATACTCCATGGCTCATTGGAACTCACACCAAAATCCCATCTGTCCGTCATTCCTGTGCACACTGATCTATATTGTTCTTGGGTTTGGCAATGTCTTAATTTTAATATTCTCAAACGCATTCTCACATCTGTCTATGAAATATTCCTCAATCTCTCTCTTTCTGTCCATTACCCAAACAATTACCGGTTGATTTCATTTGCTTATTGTTATCACGTGTACAGTGGAAAGTCCTGTTTTACAAGTAGTACAGGTAGATTTTTTTTCTTCATTCATGGAATGAGGGCATTGCCAGCTGAGCCAGCAATAATTATCCATCCGTAATTTGCCCACAGGGTAGTTAGGAGTCAATCACATTTCTGTGGGTCTGGAGTCACGCGTAGGTCAGACCAGATATGGATGGCACATTTCCTTCCCTAAAAGACATCAGTGAATCAGGTGGACTTTTCCCAAAAATCGACAATAGATTCGTGGTCATCATTAGACTATTCATTCCAATTTTAATTTTAATCAAATTCAAATTCTACCACCTACCATTTCGAGATTCGAACCAGCGTCCACAGAACATTATTTGGGTCTTTGGATTTACATGATAGCACGAGGCCATTGTCTCTCCTGGTCATAACCCACAAGGGCATACAGATCATAAGATGCTTAGATGGAGTGAGCTGGGAAGAAGCTGTTTCTGAAACTGCCGGTGCCTGTGTTCAGGCTTTTATATCTTCTGCCTGATGGGACAGCTTGTAGGAGACCATTACGGGGGTGGATGGGTCTTCAGTAATGTTGGAGCCTTTCAGTGGCAGCAAATCATGTAGTTGGAGTCCATCGATTTAAGAGTGGCTCCCGTGATGGTCTGGGCTCTGCCCACAACATTCTGTAGTTCCTTACTGATCCTGGGCAGAGCTTTTGCCACACCAAGTGTTTATCCACCCAGACCGTATACTTCCAATGGTGCATCAGTAAATGTTGATGAGGGTCTTTATGGGCACAAGTTCCTGAGCCGCCTGAGGAAGAAGAAGCATTATTGTGCTTTCTTGATCATTGCACCTACATGGGAATTCCATAACCGGTTGATCATTATTATCACTCTGAGGATTTGGGCCCTCACAACCCCTGCTCTGTTGATGTAGATGCAGTGTATTCTCTTCCTTTCTGAAGTCAATGATCAGTTCCTTAGTTTTGCCAACATATAGTGAGAGGTTATTCTCATTGCACTACATAATCAGGCCCTTTACCTCCTTTCTGTATTCTGACTCTTTGTTGTTCGATTATCTGTCATACCAAGTGGTGACATCAGCGAACTGAAATATTTTGGTCATTTGGAATTTGGCAACACAGGTGTGGGTGTATAAGGAGTACAGTAGGGGGCTGAGGGCACATCCTTGGGGGGGGGCTACAGTGTTGAGTTCTGGAGAATGTGCAGTTGTCTACCTTCACTGTGGTCTGTGGGTCAGAAAGCTGAGGAAACCAGTTGCAGAGACAGACCTGAGACCAAGGTCACACAGTTTTGAGATGAGTCTGGAGGGGATAATGATGTTGAAGGTGGAGCTGGAGACAATGAGCAGGAGTCTGATGCAGGTATCCATGTTGTCCAGATGTTCCAGGGATGAGTGCAGGGCGACAGACTGGCATCTTATGTGGCCCTTTTCTGTCGGTAGGCAAATTGTGGGGGATCTTGGCAGGCCGGGAGACTGGAATCGATGTGGACCATGAACAGCCTCTCAAATCACTTCATGATTATTGAGGTCAGAGCCACTGGGTCGTAATCATTAAGGCACATTGCATGTGCTTTCTCAGATACTGGGCTGATGGTGGTCTTCGTGAAGCAGCTGGGGACTTTGGCTTGTAGGAGGGAGTGGTAGAAGATGTTGGTGAATACCTCTGCCAGTTGGTCCACAGGATCTGAGTGCTCGTGCAGGAACACCATCTGTGGCCATCACTTTCCTTGGGTAACTCCCAGTAAAACCGATCTGAAATTTGCTGGAAGAGGGGGTTTGAAACTATGTGGTTCAAATCTCACCTGCAGGCCAGTCTGTTTTCCCTGTACCCTTGCCAGTTTTGTACACCTCGGCAGTCCGAGGTGGCTGTGACGATTCTGTCGCTTCAGTAGGTGAGTGAATCAGGTCTGGATAGGTGGGGGCTCTGTCAGGATGAGACACCGTGAGGTCGGACTTTGGGCCTGGTCTAGTCCTCTGGTTGGGTTGCAGCAGAAGGAATCTTGTTCTGGATGGTCCCTGATGTCACTGGTGCGAGGCTGCTGCTCCAAAGATACGTGAGTCTAATTGGAATGGATGGTTGTGTCTCTTGGTTGTGTCTCTGTGGGATTGGGCATTCTCAGGGTTGTGTCACTGTGGGACTGAACTTTTCAGGGTTGTGTCTCTATGGGTCCAGGCCTTCTCAGATTGTGCTTCTGTGGGTCCTGGCCATTTTATGGTTGTGTCCCTGCAGTTCTGGGCCTTCCCAGGATTGTATTGCAGTTGCTTTGGACCTTCTAAGGATTGTCGCTCTGTGTGTTCTGGCCTTCTCATGATTGTATTGATGGGGGTCTGGGTCTTCTCAAGGTTTTGTCACTGAGGTTGTTGCTTCTCAGGGTTGTGTTCCTGGCAGAGTGTGCAGGGGAACCTGGGTGCCCTCGCGTGCCAGTTGCTGAAGGTAAATGTGCATGTGCAGCGAGTGGTAAAGAAGTCAAAATGGCGCATTGTGAGAGGCTTCTGGTACAGGAGCAAGGATGTGTTGTTACAGATATGCAGGCTCTTGGGAAGGCCACACTCCGAATACTGTGTGCAGTTTTATTCTCCTTTTTCTGAGGAAGGGGGCTTTTGCTCTCAAAGGAGTGCTGAATTTTGCTTGTATTATTTAGATACAGTTTTTGTTTAAACAGTTAGCTTTAGTTCTATGAGTTTAGTGAAGGTTTACCAGGCTGAATCTGGGGGTGGCCGGTCTGACATTAGAAGAGACATTGACTCAGTTAGGATTGTTTTTGCTGGAGTTCAGATAAATGAGAGGGGATCTCAGAGAGTTATGAAATTATTAGGACCAGACAGTATAGATGCAGGGAGGCTGTTCTTGATGGTGGGGGTGTCCACAACAAGGGGTCACAATCTGAGGATTAAAGGTGGACCATTTTAGGGTAGCGATGAGGAGACATTTGTTCACCCAAAGAGTGGCGAGTCTGCGGAATTCGTTACCACAGGTAGTAGTTGATGCTGAAAAATTGAAGGAGGCGGCTGGATACAGGAATCCCACTATCCCGAAGTAGAGCATTCCGATGAAACCTTATGTCATCTGTGATGGTATAAAGTGAAGAAGCATTAATTTTTATGGGAAAATTTTCACTTTTGTTCGTAAAAGTGAAAATCCTTTCTTGGTTTGCAAAAACTGATACTAATGTCAGTCTTCCATAAAAGCGAAGTGGCGTAAAGTGAACTTTCCAAAAGCCGGGGATACCTGTATCTCATTTGGAATGAATGCAACTAAAGGTTATGGGGAGAAAGCAGGATTAGGTTATTGGTTGAACGATGATCGTGATCAATGGCGGAGCAGCCTCAAAAGGCTGATTGTTCTCCTTCTGAATCAGTGATGCTGGAAGAGCACAGCAATTCAGGCAGCATCCGAGCCTTCTGCTCCTATCCTCTATGTTTCTGTGCTATGTTTCTCAGGGTTGTGTTTCTGTGGGTCCAGGCTTACTCAGTATTGTGTCTCTGCGGGTCTGAACCTTCTCAGCGTTGTCTCTCTCTGGGTCTGGATCTTCTCATGTTTGTGTTTCTGTGGGTGGGGGCCTCCTCAGGGTTGTCTTTGTGGGTCAGGGCCTTCTCTGTGTTGTGTCTCTGGGACTGGGCTTTCTCAATGTTGTGTTTCTGTGGGTCCTGAATTTCTCAGAACTTTAATTCATTTAAAAGAACATTGTTAGCCATTTTTACAAACTTGGAATTTAGTTTTAAATGTGTGCAACTCAAGATATATATGAGAATAAGATCTGCTGTAGAGAACTCAAAGAGACATATATGGTTTTGGCTCCATCTTGACTCGACTCCAGTTGTTCATAATATACTGATTTCCAACATGCATTCTGTCTCTGTCAGCATTTGTTCTATTTTTACTGTTTTTTTTAAGGGGCTTTGTTTATTGGAACTGTTTTATATATATTCGGAACAGCATAATTAAGTCTAGTTTGCATAGACTGAGTTCTGTAGGGGGTTCTTTATTCAGTTCTTTGTTTCATTGTGTAATCTTTTGAATACATTTCTGTCTGTTTTAAAACCTGGTAGTCAATCTAACTAAGCTGCTCTGGGTAATTTTAAAGTTATGGCCTGAGATGCCAACTTAAGAATGTTTTGAGTTGTCTTGCCTCATCCACAACAGATTGGGGGCTCTTTGCATGATTTTAAGCAGTGAGTGGTAGATGCTAGTGTCTTCATTTTGGGTGTTTGGTTTGATTGAGTCGAAAACACTTGGGATACTAGTGGCTCTTTCTGTTGCCAAATGTTTTCTGAAAGTGTATGCAGTGACTTTGAAAGTTTTGCAAAAGATCAATAAGACCAAGCTGCATGAATAGCAGACCTGCGGGGATTGGACTTGCCTGCTTCTGTGTGAGGAAAGGAGAGATAATTGCAGCAGTAACTCAGCATCAGAACCTATAGACATGGCAAGAATTGAATTGCAAATGAAGCAGCTAGCGTTAGAGCTCAAAGATAAGGAAAGGGCAACAGAAATGATACAGTTTGAGCTATGATTAAGACAGATGAGAGGGAAAAAGAGAGCAGAAGAAGAGAAAGAAAAAGAGGGAGTTGCAGGCCCGAGAATGAGAGAGCGTTTGAATTTCAAAAAGTCTCACTTAAAAGGAAAGCCAGCTTGAAAGGCTGGAGATAAAGGCTGAGGGTGGGCCTAGTGAGGATGAGCAAGCCCCTGATAGTCAGAAGCCTCGTGAGAAACTATTTAAGTATGTTCAAGCCTTGCCCTAAATTTGATGAGAAGGATGCAGAAGCCTTTTTCATCAAATTTGAAAAGGTGGCGAAACAAATGCAGCAGCCAGTGGCAATGTGGGTTTTGATGATTCAAACGAAAATTGTAGGTAGGGTTAGTGAGGTATTTGCATCACTCTAGGATGAGGTATTTGGGGAGTATGAGGAGGTGAAAAAAAAACATTTTAAAGGTTTGTACCAGAAGTCTATAGATAATGTTTCAGGAATTCTAGGAGCACCCATGTCAAACCTAAATTGCATTTGAAAGGATCAATCAGAGTAATTTTGACAGGTTAGCTCAATTTTTAAAGCACTATGATGACTGTAGAGAGGTAATTATTTTGGAGGAATTCAAAAATTCACTGCCTGAAGTAGTGCAAACTTGTGTGGAAGAGCAGAGAGTTAAAACAGCAAGGTTAGCAGCTGAAGTGGCTGATGATTGAGCGAGTCCAAAAAACAGTTTGGCTTTCAGAATCAATTTCAGTCAATGAAGGATAGAAATTGGGGCAAAAGGAATTCCTCACGTGGAAAGGGAAAGGTAGATCTCAGTGAAGATCATAAGGATAATTTACTACAGGAGAAAAAGGAAACCCTTGAAGGGGACAAACAAGTTAAAAAGCTCCAGTCTTTTCATAGTGATTTTGTGTGGCCCACACAAAATCACTGTGTTGGTGGGCCAGGAGAAAGCCAGATGTCGGAAAACTGGACAAGCCTGGGAGTTTTGTTGGAAATGTAACTTCCCTTGTGCTTTTTTGTTAGACAACTGCCTCAATGTGTACAAGACGATCAGAGGCTAATTAAAGAGGAAGTATATACATGCAGAGGTAAAGTTTATTCACATATGCCAGGAGGAGCAGGTAACAACGTTACAATATTTTGGGACACAGGATCCTCTCAGTCTGTAATGCTGAAGTATGAAGAGATATATACTCCTGAGGGACAATTGCCAGAAATGTACAGGAATTTGTGGTGAGACAAAAAGTGCTCAATTATGTAAAGTGAGGTGAGAGAGTCCAGAGAAGAGTGGAGATTGTGATAGGAGTACTGGACAAACTTTCAGCTCCAGGAATATAACTTGGCCCTGCAAAGATGTCTGATTCACTGGAAGGCCTGCTGACTCCACTAGTTGGAAAGCTAGTGAGATGGTGGCAACTGAAGAAATGAAAGATGTTTGTCCAGGAATTTTCCCAGATTGTGCGATCACACAATCACAGAGGCACAGGCTGATGCAGGAAGGATCAAAAGGCACAGATATGGAAGCTGAGATAGCTTTAGCAGAGACTTTTTGATCATATAAATGGGACATCGCAGGAGCAAATAAGTAAACATCTTAGCTCTACTAAGCTGATGAGAAGTTAAAACTGTTGTATCAAATAGCATATACAGAGATGGAGCGCAAATGCATCCCTGTGTGTTATTACTTAACAAATTATCATTTAATGAGGAATTGGAGACCATCACACATTCAAGCTAATGAGAAATTGGCAGAGATTCATCAAATTGTTTTGCCAGTAGGGTATAGAAAGGAGGTGCTGCAAGTGGTGTATGAGCTACTATTTGGAGGTCATTTAAATGTGAGGAAAACACAGGATAAAATACAAATACATTTTTACTGTGCTAGACCACACAAAGATATTGCTGAATTTTACCAGGTGTGTCATATACGTCAGCTAATCGGAAAACTACAGGCAGTAATAAAATCTGCACTTTTAATTAGAGGAACCTGTCAATGTTTTGATTGATTGATTTTGTGTAGGTCTGTATCTCAATCAAAACATAGGAATAAGTATTTATTAATAATAAAGGATGTGTTGACTGGATTTCCAGAGGCAATTCCATTACGCAACATCGCAGCTAAAAGGGTTGTCGAAGAATTACTTAAGTTTGTTTTTTACTATATACAGACTACCAGTAGAGATCCAGTCTGATCAAGGATCAAACTTCACATTCAAACTTTTCAAGGAGGTTATGGATAATTTTGGAATAAACAAATTCAAATCTACTGTGTTCTATCCAGAATCACAAGGAGCACTAGAGAGATGGCATCAAACATTAATGACCAAGTTGAGGGCTTATAGTCAGGATTATCCAGATGAATGGGATAAGGGAGTTAAGTTTATACTTTTTGCGATCAGAGATGCACGAATGAGTCAACCAAATGCTGTCCATTTGAATTAATTTTGGGGCATGAAGGAAGAGGACTGTTAAAATTGATTAAGGCGAAATTAATAAGTCAGAATTCAGAGTCCACCAATTTGGACTCTGTCAAATTTTAGAGAATGATTAAATACAGCGGGAGAGTTGGTTAGACAGCATTGAAAAGTATCACAGCATACAATGAAACAGGAAGTGTATAAGAGATGACATTCGCAATTTTGCCATAGGGGATAAGGTATTGGTGTTACTTCCAGTAACAGGTGAGCCTTTAAAAGCAAGGTGTAGTGGACTTATCAAGTTGAGATGAAATTTGAGTGAGGTGAACTACTTGATGAGGATTCTGGACAGGAAAAAATCTATGTCATGGGAATATGTTCAAAATGTATTTTGATGGGGAAGGAAAGCAAAAGCAGAACGTGTTAATGATTACCGCACAGAAGGAAGAAACACGTTCAAATGATTCTAAATTGAACATTCCTCAAATCAAATTGAACAATGGGGAAGTTGTCAAAAATTGCAGTAAATTGAGTTACCTTCCACAAGAAAATCAATATGATCTGAGTTGTTACTACCATATGTGGAGATTTGTGGAAATAAACTGGGAAGTTCTAACTGAATTGTGCATGATGTAGAGGTAAGAGATGCTGTCCTGATAAAGCAACATCCTTATAGGCATAACCCTCTAAAGTTGGCACAGTTTCAGAAGGAGATAGTGCATGGTCCAAGATGGCATGCTCCAATTTAGTGATTGGACCTCAGCCATAGTTATATTGACAAAGCCAGTTGGTACCCAACAGTTATGTGTGAACTATCGCAAAGTCAAAGCTGTTACAAAGACTGATGCATATCCAATTCAACAATTGGAGGACTGTGTTGGAAACGTGGGACAAGCTACTTACATTTCTAAGTTGGACTTAGAAATGTAAGTAGCTTGCTACATCTGTCAGAGAGAGGAAAAGCAATTTCAGCTATCGTAATGCCAAGTGGACTATATTAGTTCAAGGTCATGCCATTTGGTATGAAAAATGCTTCAACACCATTTCAAAGACTGACTAATAAGTTCATTGCCGGGTTACCCAATTCTGTTGTTTACATTGATGACCTGGTGGTTTTTAGTCACTCATGGAAGGAACATTTACAGCAATTATTGGACATGTTCGATCAACTTACTTGGCTTGGTGGTAAACCTAGCTAAAAATGAATTTGCTAAAGCACAAGCCACCTTCCTGAGCCATGTCCGTGGACGTGGACAAATGGCCCCATCTGTGTCTCTGTGTCTCTAACTTCAACCTGTAAGCATGTGTTGCATTTTTATTTTTAAAAGGGGGTTGCTTATTCAGACTGTTGTGTATATTTGGAACAACACAACCAGGTCTAGTTTGGATAGACTGACTACTGTCACGGTCCATTATTTGGTTCTTTGTGTTTCATTGTGTAATCTTGTGGATAATGTTCACAAAATCTGTTTCAAAATCTGTTTTAAAATCTGGTAGTCAACCTAGCTAACTTACTCTTGGTAATTTTCACTGTACACTTACCGAAGCAAACTGCAAAATTATGGTCTGGATTGCTGCTTAAGAATGTTTTGAGTGGTCTGGCCGAGTCCATAACATACTTTCCTACAGGCTCTCCCTAAATCCCCCATTTACTCAATGGCTCATCTTCCACTGCACTCTGTAGAAGTGATTTACACAGTTTCACAACCCTTTCAGAATAGTAAGTGCTCCTCACTCCTGTTTTCAGTCTGCTCTGCTTTATCCCAAAACTATGATCTCTTGATTTGGATTGACCCACATGAGGAAAATATTCCCAACACTACTACAAAGTGATCTCCTCTCATTCTTTTAAACTCCTGACAGTAAGGGCCTAAATTGCTGAATCTTACTTCATAAGACAAACCCCCTCATCACTGGAATCACTCCAGTGAACATTTTCTGAACTGATCTAATGCCTGAACTGATACATGTCTTGTCAAGTCAGCGCACCAAAACTGTACACAGTAATCCACCTGCAGTCTCAGAAATGCCTTGCATTACTTCAGGACCATTTCCCTTCCTTTATCTTATAGAAATAAACCCTGATATTGCACTTGCCCATCTCGTTACCTGCTGCACCTGCTTGTGAGTTTTGTGATATGTGCAAGGATACCCAAACTACAGTGCGCCACAGTACTCTGTCGTTTCTCTCCATTAAGTTAATAAGTTTCCTTTCTATTCCTCTGAAAAATAAATGGTTAACCCCGTGCTTATCTATGTTAAATCTCACTGCCATCTATTGATCCATTCACCGAACCTATGCATATCCCTTTGTAAATTTCTTATATCTTCATTGCAACCTACCTTGCTGTCTATTTTAATGTCATCCGAAAAAATTGCCTGCGGCATTTTCCATTGACCAAATAATAATATAGATTACAAATAGCTCAAGCATGAGGGCTGAACTCTATGGTACCTCAAAAGTTGCCAACCAAAAATCAACCTATCTATCCCATATCTCTGCATTTTGCTGTATCGTCAATCCTTTATCCAAGCCAATAGGTTACTCCTCACACCACATAATCTTACTTTACAGGTTAGTCTTTTGTGTAGTTCCTTATACAATACCTTCTGGAATTCCAGATTTATTACATCTCCAGGCTCCCTATTCTCCAACTTGCTTGTCGCATATTTCAAAAACCCGAGCAAGTTATTCAAACATGATTTACCCTTTGTAAAACCATGCCGATTCTAATGGATAGTGTTTTGACTTTGCAAATATCCTGTTATTAATTCCTTGACAATGGATTTTGCAAATTTGCCTCAAATCCCAATAGCTTGTTCATTACTGTTTATTCCCCACTGAAGAAGATTGTTCTAATCTCCCCTTTCTAAAATCTCCACGTTTCCTTTCAATTTCTGTGTAACGGGCGCAAGTCATTAAAAGATCTGCTTTGATTGCTGCATACGGAGCATGTGGTTGATTGGACACATTCTGTTCCTGGTTTATGCATTCGATGGGCTGAATATCCTCCTGGTGTTTCTACACTCTAGTATCGGTAGCCAGACTGTCTTGATCCAGTTCCTGAGCAAATGGTTGAAAGTCTGCTTGTCCTCCTCCTGTTGATGTTTAAGAGGTTCGAGGACTTATGGAATCTTCCTGTTGTTATGTAACAGTTTGAGGGACTGAATTGTCTCCTCATATACCTCCATAACAGACTCGAGATGCTGAAGTGTTTCCTCTTGTATCTGTGAAATGGGATTGATAGAGTGAGTGGTCTTTTCTTGTTCCCATACACAATACACATTTCTAAATTTAAGTTCTCTTTTCAAACATTAAGTTTGAAATAGTTTTGTGTCCATCTCCATTTCCTGTGCAACCAGGCTCCATAGAATGAATGGCCTCCTCTTATTCCAGGGTACTAATCTCCAGTCACTTTGTGCTGCTCTTTCTGCTCCTGGGGTGTTAAGGACATGACGAGGCTGAATGGACTGATTATGTTGCTGTGTAACAGGATACTGGTGCTGCATGGCCTCTTCTGGGTTCAGTATGATAGGCTCAAGGGCTGATTTGCCTCCTCCTGGAAGTAGGCAAATGTGAAGACTGCAGATGCTGGAAGCCAGAGTTAAGATCCGAGTGCTGCTGGAAAAGCACAGCAGGCCAGGCAGCATCCGAGGAGCAGGAAAATCGACACTTTGGGTATCTTGAAGCCCCCCCAGGGTGGAGAGATAAATGGGTTTTATTTGGGGGGGGCGCGGTGGGGCAAGGGAGATAGTAGCAAAGAGTACAATAGGTGAATGGGGATGGGTTGGAGGTGATAGGTCAGAGAGGAGGATGGGGAAATTAAGCAAAGGGTACAATAGATGAATGGAGGTGGAGATGGAGGTGATAGTTCAGAGGGGATGGTGGAGAGGATAGCTGGGAAGGGAGATTGGAGGTAGGACCGCCATGAGGACAGTGCTGATCTGGAAGGTTGGAACTGGGGTAAGGTGGGAGGGAGGGGAAATGATGAAACTGGTGAAGTCCACATTGATACCCTGGGGTAGAAGAGTTCCAAGGCAGAAGATGAGGCGTTCTTCTTCCAGGTGTCGGGTGATGAGGGAGCGATGGTGGAGGAGGTCCAGGACCTGCATTGTAGAAATGTATGTCAAGTCTATGCCGTGTAGAAATGTATGTCAAGTCTCCAGGGGTTTAAAAACCTCATCTTCTTCAAAGGGTAACAGTATGAAAGGCCTGAAAATAACTTCTGCTGTTCCTGTGCAACAGGCTGGAGAAACTGAATGGATTCCTCCATTATTTCTGTAAATAGCTTCTGATGCGGACTCCTTCCATTGTTCAATGTAAAAATAAGATCATCTTTCATTCTTGCAAATTCCAATTGGTATTGGACCAGCCTGATCATCCTTTCCTGAGAAGTTCACACCTTTATTGCAGGAATCAGTTGAGAGGATCATCTCTGAGCTTCTTCCAATGTAACAATATTCTTTCTTCAGTCAGGAGACTAAATCTGTACACATGATTCCAGATGTGATCTCACTATGATCCTGTACAGCAGCAGGAACACTTTGACAGCTGCTGTATTGTTCCCACCTAGGTTAGAGCTGCCTCCACTCTCTGGGGGAATGCAGAGCATTGTTGAAAGATTGTTGTTCTTCTCTACTCCACCAGCATAATGGATAATGTGGTAAAAATGTCACAGTGACGCTTGTATAGAATGAATAACATGTGACAAGATAATCACAATGTCACGATATGCCGGGATAGACCTCGCCAAACATCTCTCCTAAATCTACAATTAATCTCTTCAGAGTCCACATCACTGAGATTCCACAGAATCTGGTAAGATGGAGCATAGAAACAACGAGAAGCACCAAGTTATACATAAAAGTGAAAACTGGTATACAAATGTTGGGCATGTTACAAAACAGGAAATGAGAGATACCAGTCTGTGGGTGCTGCAGTAATAATGGACACATTTAACTTGCATGTAAATTGTGTGAACCCATGTGAATGCTCATGTTGGGGAAAACGTCTTTCAAAAATGTGTATGAGATAGATTGCTTTAACAATATGTTCAGCACTGAGCCAGAGATCAGCCTAATTTGGAATTGGTGTTGTGTGATCAGAAGTGCGAATTGACAATGTTGCTGTAAGGTCGCTTTTGGGATTAGTGATCATAATCGATTTGAAGTGGGAGATTTGAGAATTGCAGACTAGTTAAATTGAAGTGGGGAACCAGAGGATATGGTATAGTTGGATATTCAGGAGGATCTGTTTTATGAACTCACACATTTGGGGGAAGGTAAAATGGGAAGGTAAAAGCGAGGTAAGAGCTTCATCATTTAAAGAAAGTCAGAATATAGATGTAAATATGTCCTGTATTGGTTGTGTACAATGTTCGTGAGAATATACCTGAAATATTGTGTACAGTTTTGGTGTCCCAATCTAAAAAAAGTACTGAACACAGAAGGTGCAATGTACATTCTCCAGATTAATCCTGCAAGATAGCCTGTGTTTCAAAGAATGAGAGGTGACTGCAGTGAAACTTAGAAAATTCACACAGACAGGACTGAGTAACACAGAGCTTGGAGAAGTGTTGGCAGGCAAGATCAGCGAGAATCCCAAAATATTGTGCATGTACATCAAGTGGAGTGGAATAACCAGGGAGCAATTAGGGCCAGTTGGAAACCAAGAGAACAATCTGTGTGTTAATCTGGAGAATGTTGATAGATGGTGACATAAACGCTTCACATCTGTTTTACATGGAAGAAGGAGGATGCAGGTACAGAATTCGAGAAGATGGACTGTGAAACTCTTGAGCAGATTGATGCAATGTGTAAGAAGGGATTGATGTGTTTGGCTGTTATAGAATTGGACAAAGCCCCAGGTTCAGATGAGTTTTATCCCAGGATGCTGGTGGAATCAAGGAAGGAAAGTCCCTGACCCAAATGTTAACTAGTATCTGGCCACATGAGAGGTGTCAGAGGACTGGAGAACAGCTTATGTGGTTCCACATTACAGGAAGGGTAGTGGAGATACACGAGGGGCTTATAGAACTGGTCGATCAGGGTTAGGGAAACTACTGTAGAAAATAGGGAAGGAGAAAATTGATCTCCATTTGTCGAAGCAAGGTTTGATCAGGGAGAGTCAGCATGACTTTATCAGAGGGATGTTATGCCTTACAAATTTGAATTAAACTTTTGAGGAGTTTATGTGGCTTTTCAGCAAGCCCTTTGGCAAAATCCCACATGAGAAACAAAAAATCTCATGGCATCAAGGGTAACTTTTCAATTTACATCCAAAACTCTCTTAGAGGCAGGAGAAAGAGAATGGTAGAAGAAGGCTGTTTGTGTGACTGGAGACCAGCATCAGATGATGTACCACAGGAGTCAGTGCTGTGTCCCTGATTATTTGTGGTATACATCAATAATACAGATGTGAATGTGGAGGGGAGTCAGTGGGCAGTTTGACAGTTAAGTTTATGTTTGACACAAAGATTTGCCAGGTGGTTGCAGTGAGGAGCAAGGTCTTGTGTTAAAGGAGGCTACAGATGGGAGATATATAATGGAACGGTGTAGGTTAGATAGGCATTGGATTGTTTTCACAAGTCGGTGCAACATCATGAGCTGGACAGCCTGTACTGTGCTGCAACGTTCTTTTTTCAATGTTGTCTAAATGATCAACTGGGCAGATCAATGACAGATGCAATTTAAACCTCAAATATGAGCTGATCCCCTATGGAAAGAGGAACCAGACAGTGAATAACAGCACACTCGGAGGCTCAGAGAGTACTCCTCCACAGGTCCCTAAATGTGATTGGACAGAGTAGTACTGCTCCTCGGATGCTGTCTGAACTGCTGCGCTTTTCCAGCACCACTCTAATCTAGACTCTGGTTTCCAGCATCTGCAGTCATTGTTTATACCACGGAGTAGTAGATGAGTAAAGAAGGGCACAGGGGAACATTGGTGTCGTCTTCATTCATCGCGGTATAAATTATAAGGGCTATACAAGACAGTAATTAGTCCAAGATGGAATAGTGTGCGCAGTTCTAGCCAAACACATTACAGAGAGGATGTGATTGCTCTCAAGGTGGTGCAGAGGAGATTCATGAGGATGCTCTCTGGGATGGAGCATATCAGCTAAGGACAGAGTTTGGAGAAGTTTGGATCGGTTGCTTTGGAACAGAAAAGGCTGAGGGGGATGTAATTCTGAAATATAAGTTTACGATGGGCATGGACAGGATGGATAGACAGCAGCTATTCCTTTTAGTCAATGTGCCAAGAACAAGAGTGCACATTTTTGAAGCAAAGTTTTTGAAGTTGAGAGACGATTTGAAGATTGCTTTTCAGCCAGATGGTGCTGCATCTGGAATGCACTTTCGCAGAGAGTAGTTGCCATGGGTAACCTCACAACAATTAAAAAGTACTTGGGTGAGCACTTGAAGTGCCATAGTTAAAACCACACCACACCCCAGGTTATAGTCCAACAGATTTAATTGGAAGCACTAGCTTACAGAGCGCTGCTCATTCATCAGGTGGTTGTAGAGTATATCTCCACAACCATATCCTCTACAACCACCTGATGAATGAGCAGCACTCTGTAAGCTAGTGCTTCCAATTAAATATGTTGGACGATAACCAACAAATTGTTGTGATTTTTAGTTTTGTGCACGCCAGTCCGTCACTGACATCTCCAAATCTTGAAGTACCATAACATTCACTGCCTTCTGCAGAAAAGTGGGAATAATGGGGATTGTTCTGTATTTCTGACAGTACAGTTTGTGCTTCTGTGGTTATATAGTTGTGGAAGTCAACCATTGAGCAGCTTAAGACAGGCATTGATAGGTTTCTGAAGAGTATAATAACAATTGTTATAAGAATGAACTGTAACACCACAAAAGTAAACCAATGGGAAACGTAAGAGGAAAGAAGTGCAACATCCTTACAGTTACAGAAACCAGAGAATGGCCAACAGGAATTTGGGAGAACAATGAAGCAATTACTTCAGTTCTGACTTCAAAGACAAAAAAAAAGCAAAAGAAATCTTCTCAGCAACGCAAGGAAACCTAAGTCTGGTGAGAAAAGGAATTAGAAGGAACCTATGAAATAAATGGTTTTAGAGAAAATATCTTGAATGAGAAATGGGGGCATTGACAAAGTCATCATAGACTGATAGTTAAAAATGGAGAAGCATTGGAAGCAATACACTGGGATTTTCAGGCAGAGTTTTCATCAAGTCCCAAGTCTAGTGAGCAATGTCCTATTTTGTGGGAATAGGACTAATACATGGAAAAGATTTTAGACTGGGAGAGCTGAGAGGATAAAAGAGCCTTTTTGGAGTGGAAGGCATGAACAATATCGTAGGGATTGGTGCTTGGATCCTCGCTATTCACACTACACATCAAACATTTGGTTCAGGGAATCAAATGCCATATCCCCAAGTCTGCTGATAGCACTAAACAATGTCAGATTGTGAATGGTTGAGGATGTAAAAGGCTCCAAGGTGATTAGACAAGGGGGGGGGGGGTGAATGGGCCAATACATGACAGATGAAGAGCAATGTGAATAGATGTTACATTGTGCACTTTGGGAAAATAACATGGCAGCCTAACATTTGGAAAGGAATTGGCTGAATTATTTTTTCTATAAAGACTTTTATGCTGTTTTTTGTTTTCTTCTGTGCAGACCTCTGAGGTTCATGCAGGACAGTGAGTTCTGAAGCCAGAAATCTTAACTGGGAATGGCATTGGCATGTTGACCAGGATATATAGATCCACCAAGTGGGTAACTGCAACATTGAAAATGATCTGGATATACTTGTACTTTTGTCACTGAAAGCAATATTGCAGTACTTAGGAAGATAAATGGTGTATTTGTCTTCATTTCATGGGGACTTGAATCCAGGAATAAAGGTGTCTTACTGCAGCTGTACTTGGTGAGAGTTCATAGAGAACATTCTGCAGTATTATGTGCAGTTTGATCTCTTTCCCTCAAAAGGACAACCTGACTTTGAGGAAGTGCAGGAAAGGATAGCCAGACTGATCTCTGGGATGACAGGCTTGCTGTGTGAGCAGAGTTAGAGTTGAATGGGCCTGTTTTCCATGAGTTTCTGTAAAATGAGTGGAGAACTCAGTGAAATATATAACCCTCAGAGAGTGAGGCAGATTGGAAGCAGTGATGATAATTCCTCTGGCTGTGACATCTCAAACAAGACACCACAGTATTAGGAATAGGCAGGTCACTCTGCATTGAGATGAGAACAGATGTCTGCACTCAGAGACTGGTGACCCTGGAGAATTATTTCCCTCATAAGGCTGTGGTAGCCAGGCACTGAGAATAAATAAGGATTTCTAGACACTAAGGAGATGGTGAGAGAACGGGAGTATGGTGTGGAGATAGAGGATCAGCCATCATTATATTGAATGGGGGAGCAAAATAGATCGACCAAAGACACCACTGCAGTTCCCATTTTATATTTTTTGATGGCTAATCACATTAAGGGATGTGTACATTATGTTGGAAAAGCGCATTGAGGAATTGTGCGAAGGAGCAGCAGTCCGAAATCTAGTGCTTCCAAATAAACCTGTTGGACGATAACCTAGTATCCTGTGATTTTTAACTATACCGGTGTATAGGGTGTTTGAGCAGTTTTGACACCTGTTAGAAACGAAAATCGCTTCTCAATAATCGCTCTAGACAAATTCAGGAAAACAAAGTTTTATTAGCAAGTCTGCAGAGTTGGGCACCCTTCTGAGAAAAAGGCGCACCGAGGCTAACAAAGTTTCTCATTAAATACAGCACAAGTCCCTCCCCTCTTTGGCTCTAAAGAGTCACGAGGTTCACATTCTAAACCGTCAGCATTTTTCCATTCTGCACCCTTATCACAAAGTCTGCAGCAGATGTCTCCCGAGTTGTTTTTCTACCCTGTAGTCTTATCAGTCAAGGACTTATTCTTCTCTGTCAGAGTTAGTGGTCTTATCAATCAAGGACTTGTTTTTCTACTCTGTCAACGTGAGTGGTCTTATCAATTCATAGCAGCAGATGTCTCGTCCTTTATTATAGAGAAGCATGTTTTACCCTACCCCTATGGCCTATTCCCCTTAGACTTTGGGGTCATGCACATCTCAGTTGTTTGTACCGAAATCGTCTCTCACAAGTCCACCCCTTTTTTTTTTAAGATGTGCATGACAAAGATAAGCCTCCTCCCATCAAGGCCCGGGAAATCCTTGGTCTTTCGCAGCAACAGCACCTTAAGTTCCTGCGTTCCATGTTGGGGTACCGCCACTGCCTGGAGTTGGGAAATACTTTTCTGGATTAAAGATTGAACACAGGGGGTCAGGCAGGGTAAAATGAGTAGAAGCATTACGCCCCCCCCAGCCATCAGTAACGCCGTACGCCACCAACTACCACCTAGGAGACCATCCCACCATCCGATACCACCAAGAGGACGCCAGGATTGTACCGGCACATGGGCCAATTTCCGAATTTTATCGGAAATCTTCAAAACCGCTTTACCATTATCGTCAATTTTCAGACAGCAGTTAGTCAGGTTAAACTTCCCGCACACGCCCCCTTCCGAGGCCAACAGATAATCCAAGGCAAGCCGGTTTTGGTATATAGCAGCCCTCATCTGCTCTGCTGCTTAGCCAGCAACTCCAGGGCCAGGGCGGTCTGATTAGTAATGACCTCTACGACTGCTTGGAGCCTGATAATTCGATTTAACATATAGATAGGAGTACGGTATCCCCATGATCCGTCCTGTGCCTACGTAGCAGGCCCGTAGTATTCAATAATACGGGCCGGTGGCCACTCATCCCCCCAATCACCGACTTGGATATCCCTTGGCGACCTACGCAAGGAGTCAAAGAGTTTAACTCCCAAATCATCGCCTTCCTCCCGGGGTAATAGGAAGAATTCAGGTCGTATTAGACCCAGGAAGCATACTCCAGCTCATCCCATGGGCAGTTTGGAATATGCCTGATTACTGCATATCCAAAATAGGCCATCTGGAGCAGGCCCTCCCTGCATCACAACGTCATCCCACAGCTCCTTTACCCCAGGGATGCCCTCATAAGGACCAGGACCATTGCAATTCCAGTATTCGGATTCTTGGCCCCGTGGCAGAGTCTGGACAGGATTATCCCAGCATTGATTCCCCTGACAACCACCGCTCCACACTCTTTTACCAGAATCTGGCAGAGTCTTAACAGGAACGTCCGAGCATTGATTTCCCTGACAACCACCGGTCCAGACTCTCTTCATGCCATCAGAAGGGTCAGCACTTAGCTCGTAAGAGGAGGAATCAGTACGTAACCGAACGCAATTTTGATGATCTCGGTTTGCAATGTACAAGTAATATTCTCAGGCCACCATACTTGTGTGGTGGCATTCAATACACTCTGACAGGGACTAATTCCTACCTCCACTGTCCCCTTGCCTTCAACACATAACTGGCCCTCAGGGCTATTTGTCAGTCTCCACCCCTGGCTTTTCCTTTCGTTGACATGTGTCCAATTGTATTGAAGCAATTCCCATATGTCTCACATCTCCCCTCGCCCTCCCCCACATACAGG
>NW_025213642.1:24112-34855 GCF_004010195.1 Chiloscyllium plagiosum | reverse complement strand
GTAAAATCATGCAAAGTTTTTCTGGAGATCCCTGAGAATGTAACAAGCGGACTTGATAAAGGGCAACTGGTAGACTTGAGGCTTTCCAGAGATTTTCCTCAAGGTATCACAAAGTAAAGGGTCTTCCACCAGACAGAACCTCTGAATATGATGGATAACATGGAATAATGGATGGTTATCATAGAAATTTGAGAGTCAGGATTCATCGATCTTTATGATAAAGACATATCTACTGGAGTAGCACGAATATCAATCCAATGGCTCAGTTATTTACATCGATACTGAGAGGCTGAAGGAGGGAGCTGAGTGCAATACACATCCGAGTTTGAGGATGACACTGACAACCAAAAGGCAGGCTATTTTTTAATGAAAAGGAGTCTCAACAAAAGAGCAGTACAAAGGGATTGGAGTGTTCATGAGCATGAAACATAAAGTCACCATGCTGATGCAGAAAGGAACGAGATCGATACATTAAGCGGTTTACTAGGATGAAAGTGTTTAATTATTGAGTACATCTAAAATGGTGAGGCATTTATTCATTGTGCTTGAAATGAATGACCGTGACTTACTGAAAAGGACAAGGTACAGACGGGGGTTGGCAAGGAATTTGTTGAGAATGTGATTCCACATCTAGGCAGATTGTCTCACTCCGGGACACTGATACAGAATAATCGATATCGATTTCAAACTGAGATGTAAAGAAATGTCGTTTTTCAGAAGATAGTAAATGTCTGCAATTCCCGATCCCAGAGAGTTGTGGAAGGTGGGTCTCTGAATGTACTTACAAACGGGGTGGATTGGTTTCGAACATACAAGCGAGTTGAGAGATACGAGGGGGTAGCAGGAAAGTGGAGTTGAGCTAGCCTGGATTCTACAAGAACATTTTCGAAACAAGGCCTAACCATCGGAGTGACCTCGATCTGCTCCTGTGTAGCAGGTCCGAAGGGCTGAATGGAACATCAGAACATAGGACTGAGGGACACGAGTGGGCCATTCGGCCCTTTGACACTATTACACCAGTAAAGTAGGTTATGGTTCACCTCATTGTGCTCTCAGCTGCACTTTTCTCTCCATGCACTATTATCCCTGATACACATGTTTATGGAAAATCAGACGAAGCCAGTCTCGATATAATATAAACATTCAATCATCACAAACTTCTGGGAAAGAGAATTCCCACTTGAATAAATGCCCACTTTGTGAATTCTCCTCACTCCGGTTCTGACTGTGGTTGGAAGGTGCGACTGTTACCTTTTCTAGTACCACTCCTCTACTGTTCGCAATAAATTTAAATGTAACCAGGTTGGAGATATGGCTGATAATAAAGGTCTCAGACCGGGTCAGGTTCAGTGATAGGAGCAAGTCAGGCAGATTTCTTTAGTCAGTCACATATAACTAATAGAAATAACGGAGCAGTATGGTGGATCTGTGGTTAGCACTGCTGCCTCAGATCACCAAGGAGCTGGGTTCAATTGCAACCTTCAATTCTCCCCGTATTTGTGTGTGTTTCCTCCCAATGTTCCAGTTTCCTCCTACAGTCCAAAGATGTGCAGGTTTGAGTTAATTGGCCATGCTCAATTGCCCATAGTGCTCAGGGATGTGTAGGTTAGGTGGTTTAGTCATGGAAAATGCAGGATTACATGGTTAGGGTAGGTGGATAGGTCTGGGTGGGATGCCATTCAGTGGGCCAGTGTGGACTCAATGGACAGAATGTCCTGCTTCTATACTGTAGAGGTTCTATGACAATGACAAGTTTGGACTAGACAAACACCCAGTGGGTATCTACTTGATCCATGCTCATAAAGGTCTTGCATATTTCAATAAGATCACCTCTCATTCCAAGAATAATCTGTTAAAGCCTCTATAATATAACCCCTTTATCCCTGGAATACGTGAAGTGAAACATCTCTGAACCGCTTCCAATGTAATTATATCTTTTCTTAGGTAAGGAGACAAAAAAAAACCTCACACCCCAGATGAAGTCATTTATTATTTTCTCAGTGTTGTAAGACTTTGGAAATCCCTTCCCGCAGAGCATTGGAGGCAGAGATATTGAATATTTTTGAGGCACAGACAGAAGGTTCGTAGATAACAATGGAGTTAACGATTATGGGACAGGTATGTGCAGTGTGGGGGAAATGCTGGCAGTAGTACAAAATGACACTGATCAGGAACATAATGCAAAACAAATGGTAACGTAGATTTAAAAAGAAATGCAAAAGTGATAGAATAGAGTTCCAAAGGACCATGGGGATGCTCTGTCATGAAAGAGAGACCACTCGTGGTGGCTTAACCTGAGGGTCGTCACACCTAAGGTGTTGGGTGAGGTTGAGACAGCGTCCTCTTCATAGTAACCTCTATCAGTGTGGGGAATTGAACATGTACTGGTGTCCTCCCTCTGCATCACAAACCATATATCCAGCCAAATGAGTGGGAGACTGTGTGACTGTTACAGACAGAAACAGTCACAGACAAAGGACAATAGAAACTTTCATAACAAGGGAAAAAGATTCAGATAACAGTCAAGATTACGCCTGACAAAAATGTTCTCGGCTCGAAATTGTATTTTATAATGAGACAATTGTTTAGAAGCTGTCTTTGGCTGAATTAAATAAGGTGAGACCAGTGAAATAACCAGAATAATAATTGTTACTTCTTACCGATAACATAAAATAAGTGTAGATTTTGGTCAGCCTGTGTAAAGTGAGGTTATCATTACATAAAAGTATATAACTGATGGAATATATTGTTAGGAGAATCCACTCCCATGGGAAATGCCCTCGAACAGGCCCTTGAAGAAAACCGGGTTAAAAGTGCCTGAGCGTCATCTGGTCAGTGACAGGAACCCAGGGGTTTGAATAACTGAAAGTTCCTGCAACATGGAGCTGAGAAAACCATCAAATAAGCCGAATCTTATTATATGCTCGAGCACATTTGAAGAGTTGGTTGTCCTCGTGATGGATTTTAATTGTGTGTGGTTTGAATAACATATATCTCTCCTCCTTCCCTTTATATGTTACATACTGGTGCATTGACATTTTCCTGAAAACGGCAATTACTTCGAACATTTTCTGGAACATCCCACAAACGGCATTGTCCAGAATATTCTATCACCGTGTGAGGGTATTGGAAAGGCGAGAGAGAACGAGAGAAAGAGGAAAGACGCTGCGTGCAGCAGTGAGAGTGATGGAGCGTGAATCTTGTTCCGGTAGGTGCTATGACAGATATACAGTGTTTATAGTGTGGGGGCAAAGTGGTGAGACGGAGAGAGAGAGAGATAGAGAAGGTGATGCATGCAGCAGTCAGAATGGTGGAGCATGTGCCTTGTTCGGGCTTAGATTCTACAACAGATTTCAATGAGTGTGCGGGAGCAGAGAGAAGACGGTGACACTTTTCCTGGCAGAATGGGGAAGATTATTGATGCCTGTCTTGTATTGCTGGACATTGCTTCACACTGCAGATCCTCCACTGAGCTGGGTGGTGAGCTCACACCACTGCGCAGGGCAGCTCAAAACTGAGAAAGGTCAACTGTTTGCCAATTGGTCTTTTAAAGATGGTACCAGTGCCAAGGATCACAGAATATCCATGGGGCATCCAAGTGATGATGTTTACCTCCAGCCATGAAGGGTGGGAGAATTACGCTGGCATTGAATGATAGGTACAACGTGGGGTGGGGTGGGTAGTTAATGGGGTGAGTGCGATAAGATAGCACCAGGAAACTAACTCAACCTCGTACAGATAATCCCTCAATGAAACTGGCACTGAGGTAAATTATTGTTAGTTTCTGCCCAATGAGTTGAAGAATCTGCTGACACCACTCCCAGTTACAAAGCTGAAGAACAAATGCTCACCCAAAACTTTCCATCACCGAACTCACACCAATATCCCATTCACACATCATTCCCGAAATACTGGCTCACGTTGCCAGCTGCTGTCAAAATATCTTCATTTCAGCATTCTGAAACCTGTGATCGTTCAGGAAATTGTCTCTCAATCTCCCTTTCCCTTTTTTCCCCCCAAAATATTTTGTTTGTTGATATTTAAACTGATTCCCCCTGCTATCTCTCTCTGGCAGTGATGTTCACACCCAGAGCACCCCCTTGTCTTGGCACAATGGACATATGCGGCTGTAAATGGATGGGAGCTGCACATCCTGCCACTTCTAGCATGAACTGCATGTTTCTTCACTATGGGCAGTGATCTAACACAGTGTTACTGAGTAATGTACTGAAGTGATGAAAACAGCTGCTTTGATGGTAACTGTTCCAGGTTTACGGATCCATTCACTGCGCAGCACCCCATACTGTACAGATGCCTTGTCCACATATATAGAGCAAGACACTGGTGTGGGCTGCATATCACGCCATGCTGGACAGACCGTTTCGTCAGTGTTTCTGAATCAATGCATCGGTGTGTACTGTACTGCTCCACGTGTTGGACAGATAGCTAGTGGACTGGAGAGACCTGTGCTATATTCCAGCCTGGACTGATTGCTGGGTTGTACTGAACCTGGTCTGCACAGTGCTCCATGTTGAGCAGATATATCATCTGGACTTATACGCTCTGGGCTGGATCAGTGAAGTGGATTAGCTCTGCAATATAATTCCTGATAGAGCTATCACTCCTCCAGCATGGCGCATTTTGCTGCCAAATCCTGTGTTTCTGCAATATGCTGTGCATTAATTAATTAGCCAATTAAAACGTGAATATCTGTCCCTTTTGTTATGGAACTAAGCAGACACAACTCAATATATATGATGAAGGTAGTCTTGACTGGAAACTTTTCTTATTTTAAAGATAAATGTGAGGTGCTGTGTTTCAGGTACAATTCGCTTGATCAAAGTATTCGACATTAAGCAAAACACAATTCATTCAACCACAATCGACAAAACACAAAAAAAGCAGAATAATAGATTGTTTACCTACTAAACAATAACTGTTCCAGTATGGTAACGTCCTATAAACACACACTTGTCAAACAACAAATTCAGGAAACAGATTGTCTCACATGCAGTTCTCCAATCTAGGAGGGAAAAACATCAAAAGACAATTCTGAGAGAAATCTCACAGAAAGTGCAGCAACTAGGAGAAATATCCAGCCTTCCAATCCTGCTGATACCCCAGCAATAACTGGGGAAAGGTAAAATGAAGAATCCTGCTTCTGTGACAACTTGACAGTCACTCCACAGCACCAGACCGCAGCTGCAAGGACTACAAGGAATAGACTGTATCTATACTGTTTATGGCACTGCAGGAGCCTCTCAAAAATGCCTGACCCCACCTAAGCCGTTAAATGATGGTAAGATAAATGTCAAAGTTAAACATAAATAAATAAAACGAAAGGATGCAGCAGGCCTGATTATCAGACACAGCCGGCCATGGGAGCCCAGCAATTCCGACCCTGCCGAAACATAGTAGGATCATCGAGCTAGTGAATAGAAAGCATCATCTCTCTGCCTTACCTCTAACTTTACAATTAGAGATTATGCTATTAGCCCAATAGTCAGCGATGTCAACATCCCAACCAGACCAAATATTAATGTGACTTATAAGGATTATACGTGAAAGGAGCTATTTGTACATTGAATGTGATTGATATCAGTCTCCATGGATACTAACTGCGTAATTGGAGGGTTTCCCTCTTGTATTATTAAGGGGCTTCCTTCAACCTGTTATTCCATAGTATCAGCGGTAGCGTCATCCTCAAGATGATTGGGCTCAGCAGCTACAGGGAGAAGGAGAGGAAGAGAATCTTAGAACAACAGACTGTAATGTTCCAACAATGGACAGTAGTTTGTCCTTGGGTCTATACTTGCTTTGTCAGGATTGGGCATGGTTAGAGTTGAGGATACGTGCCGTACTGATGATTATTCAGGCAGGTTCCTATCCCAATCTCGCTATTATTGGTGTTTCGGGTAAGTTTATCTCTGTCAATTCTATTAGCGATGGTGAAGGGTCTTGGTATTTCTGTTATTTATATTTAACAAATACATAACCTGTTATCTTGAATTTCAGTCACAAATTCCACTTCATTTCTATCAATTTCCGAATCCTCACTCATAAACATCGAAGAAGGAACAAGATGTTCAGACCCTTGAGTTTTCCTTTTGCCCTGAACTGTTTTATGTCTCTATATTATCTCTGTTGTCAACCCTGCCTACTTATGTCTCTATATTATCTCTGTTGTCAACCCTGCCTACGCCCACCATTATAATATCCCCAGTCTCCAGCTCTGTCTCAGTGCTGTTGCAAAATAAGCCATCATCTGCCCCTTTGTTACCTTCAGATTTTACAGCTCCAGTACTTTTCTGACCACTCTTCCAATTACAAATATTTTCATTACGAACTTGTACTTGTCTCTCCAGTTATTTCATATTAGGGACCTCATATCAGAATAATAGTGTCACTGGCCGTGTTAAGACCCTAAAGGAATTGTTTCACATTCTAACAGAACCAATGATAGAACGTAAATTCAAATGGAAACAATCGGAAAGAAAGCTGATTTTACAAACGGCAACCATAAACCACCAGGATTTCTTTTATCATTTCACTGATAGCCTTTAGTAAAGAAACCAAATGTGACAAAAAAAAGGTTGGTTCTATATTGTCTTGACAAATGGTCTCGCGGTCAACGGCAATTAGTGATGGATGTCAAATGCTGCCCTTGACAGTGATGCTGACATCGCGTGAAACAACAAAATTAAAGGTGAAATAAACCAAGGAACTGTGGATGATGGAGATCTGAATAAAATTCCCCGGCGTCTGAAAATATTGGAGAATCTTAGCAAGTATGGCAGCCTCTCTCAGGAGAAAAACAGATAAAGTTTCGAATCTAGCGATCCTATATCAGAACTGAAAGCAACTGGGAAGAAATGTTATTTATATCAGGGATGGTCGGATGAGAGAAATGAAAAGCAAACACAGGAACTGCTGCTGATGAACCAGAAGGAAAATAACATGGGAGCTTATTCTAAAATTTCCCGTTTTCCCATATTCCTGAATAACATGTCAATTTAGATGTGCCCCTGTTTAAATTGAATTATATTCCTCTGTCTTTCTCCTCTGAGTGTGATGATCAACTCCATCGGCAATACTGGTGCCGCCCTTATAGTTGTTGAGATACAAAGAAACGAAATGTCACATTGTCAAATGATTGTTTTGGAGAAGGGAACTGTAACTGTAGGGCTGTGCAAAGATGTAACTGTTTTTTTTCTGCTAAGAACAGAAACATTTTCAACACTGAATTGGTGCACCATGTGTGAGAAAATTTGACTTGCTGCTGTCATTACAGATAAACGGATGTTCTGTGGACGCTTTTCACGGTTTTGTGCTATCAGCTGCTGCGTCCATTCAGAGAGACCCAAGGGTATGTTGACCCCACTCTGGACGAGATATCAGCACTACATTTATAGAGTATTCTGGGGCCATGGTAAACAAATGGAGTCGAGGTTACACAGAATGGAAGCTCCGTACACAGGGAGAGGCAGGGTACTGCATGGTTCTACCAGGAATTTCCAGGAACATTTTTCTAAGGTGGACCCATTCCAAGTGTAAAGTGTGAAACCAGCGACTTTCAAAAATGAGGTGCTCACTGAGCTTTGTCCCCTCCTTCAAACTCACACCAGGGACAGGACTGTGCTGACACTCACCACGAACTGAACTGTAACTGTAGGGCTGTGCAAAGATGTAACTGTTTTTTTTTCTGCTAAGAACAGAAACATTTTCAACACTGAATTGGTGCACCATGTGTGAGAAAATTTGACTTGCTGCTGTCATTACAGATAAACGGATGTTCTGTGGACGCTTTTCACGGTTTTGTGCTATCAGCTGCTGCGTCCATTCAAAGAGACCCAAGGGTATGTTGACCCCACTCTGGACGAGATATCAGCACCTCATTTATAGAGTGTTCTGGGGCCATGGTAAACAAATGGAGTCGAGGTTACACAGAATGGAAGCTCCGTACACAGGGAGGGGCAGGGTACTGCATGGTTCTACCAGGAATTTCCAGGAACATTTTTCTAAGCTGGACCCATTCCAAGTGTAAAGTGTGAAACCAGCGTCTTTCAAAAATGAGGTGCTCACTGAGCTTTGTCCCCTCCTTCAAACTCACACCAGGGACAGGACTGTGCTGACACTCACCACGAAGTGAACTGGTTTGATTCTGGAACTTTCCAGGCAAGAGTGGGTGACATATCCATCACCATGAAGTGTATTGGGTTGAGTCTGGAACTTTCCAGGCTGGAGTGAGTAACATATCCGGTGTGCCGTCCTCCGATATATCACTAACTGATAGAAGCCACCTGCCTTCTGAGAGGAATACATTGGTTCTGTCTCCACAGAAGAAGGTGCAGAAACTAACTTCCAGAAATACTAGGAAACAGGGTCCCTGGTGAAAATGGGGGGCTGCACGAAAATTGAATTAATGAAGACTTTGTCTTTGAAAACCTAATCGAATTAAATACTGGTATGATGCTGGAACTGATGAGCTACATCCCCGTGTATTGAGGAGGTGGCAACAGAGCTCGTCAAAGAATTACTGACTATTCGTCAAAGCTGGTTAGATTCTGGAAAGGACCTTGCAGAATGTAAAACAGCTATTGTAAACCTAAACAATTAAAACAGGAAGATGGGGGCAAACAGAAAACTACATAGCTTGATGTCAGCTGTGAGAAAAATATTGTAACCTTTTATAAGGATTGCGACAACTAGACATTTGGAAAATAATGGTATGATTTGGTAGACTCAGCCTAGATTCTGGAAAGGCAAATGATCTTTGATAAACCTGCTGTAGTTTGTGGAGATTGTCCATTGTGGCATCTAAAGTTGACAACTAGTGGGAGTAGAGGATTTGAAGTTTCAGAAAACATTTGACACGGTTGAATACTGGTGAATGGGGCATTTTAGAGTCCATGGGTAGGTAGGGGTGGAACACACAGAATGGATCAAAAATTTGATAATGGGCAAAATGAAGAGAGTAGTGTTTTTCTGTGGATGGAAGGCTTGTGGGGTATCAGAAGGATCAGTGCTTGGGCAATAGCTGTTCGCAAGGTATAACATGATTCAGGTGGGAACAACAAATGTAATGATTCTCATGTAAGTTTATTAAATGGTGAGAGGTTGGGAAGTTCTGTTTTTGAAATGGACCTGGATGTCCTTGGTCATAATTCACTAACAGAATTCAGATGGGACAGTAAGTAATTATAACTGGACATGATATCTGGTCTTTTATTCAAAATACTTGAAGTACCACAGTAAATATACCTTTCTCAATGGTAGTGTTTTGTTGAAATAGCATTTGGGGTATTATATACAGACTGAGTCTAGTTCATAAATAATTATCTCCACGTCACCGAGACAGTGCAAAGGAGGTTCATGGTCTTTCATTCAAAATACTTGAAGTACCACAGTAAATATACCTTTCTCAATGGTAGTGTTTTGTTGAAATAGCATTTGGGGTATTATATACAGGCTGAGTCTAGTTCATAAATAATGATCTCCACGTCACCGAGACAGTGCAAAGGAGGTTCATGAGACTGAACTCTGGCATGATGGTATCATCACAAGAGAGAGTGGTAACTATGTAGTTAACCTGTAGCACTGTGAGAGAATACGAAGTTGAAACTTGACGGTTATGGACGGACACTCATTTTGTCCCAAGCAGCCATTGATAAGGTGAGAAATTTCATACTTTCCATAGGATGCTCGATTCCAAGTAGTTTACGTGCCAGTGCATAGACCTCATTTCGATTAACAGAGAGGTACAGGCTCCGAATGAACTCTGAACACTGTCATGCACAGTTTCCGTGTGACCCTCCGCTCAATGTTACATTGTCCATATTCCTGTCAGCAGCCACAATACCTTCATTCTGAAACAGTTAGCCATTCCCCACCAGCTTCTGATTTCCAGAGAGAACATAGGTCTGGTCTCTCACCGACGGAAGATGCCTTTGGGACTCGATTAATAAAAATGGCTTCATTCCCACTGCCAGAAAAGCATGTTAACATAACACGGATGCACTACGAATAATGAAACCACGAGGAATACCATGGAACAGTCCATCTGTGCAGTTCCTGCTCCATTTGCTTGTTATGCTGAAGCATCTCGGACACTTCCCTGTTCCAGTGTTAGTGACTTGAGAAGCTGAATGCCTCTTCCTGTTCCTTTGTAAGACACTCCAGGTGTGAAATGGTCACTTTCTGATCCCGTGTAACTGATGTATGGGAGTGAGCAGACTCATTGTCTTCCTGTGTAATGGCAGGCGGAATTGAATGTGCTGTCCCTTTTCTTGTCCAGTAGTTTGATGGGCCGAATGACTTTCTCATATTCCTGTCAAGCCAGATTGAGATACTTAGTGAACTCCTCCATTTACTGTGGAAATGTGCAGCCCTGTTTCATGAATGTTACCTACAGTTTTAAAGCACAGGCTTGAACGTTGTCTAAGTCTTGTTGCACATGGATACAGACTGCATCAGGAGGTCAAGGATGACGAAGCTTTCTGAGTATTGTGTAACGTACATTAAATATCCCCATTTCTGATCGATGTGGGCTCAATGGAATGAATGGCCTGCTTCCTCACAGCAGGGATTTCCTGCTGACAAACTGGGGATGCCTGGGCTGAGGTAGCTACCCTGAGGATCTCCTGCAGAGATGTCCCACGGCTGAGATGATTGATGCCCACTAATGATAAACATGTGCCATTGTGCTGTGGATGATTCCAAACGCTGGAGAGTTTGCAATGGATT
>NW_025213642.1:17623-23365 GCF_004010195.1 Chiloscyllium plagiosum | reverse complement strand
TCTCAAGTTTAACAATATCCTACCTGTAGCCGGAAGAAGTGAATTAAGCACAGTATTCTAAATCTGGCCTCACCAACGTTATGCCCAGTCGCACATAATCTCCCAACTCGCATAATCAATGCACTAATCAATAAAGGCAAGCATACCAAACCCTTCCTTCACTACCCTATCTCCCTGCAACTTCACTTTCAAGGGTCTATGATCCTGCATCCTTTTGTTCAACAGCGCTCCCCGGGACCTCACCATTAATTGTATATGTCCTGCCCTATTTTACGTTCGCAAAATGCAATACTTCACATTAATCTAAATTTAACTCCATCTGTCACTTCTTGGCCCATTGACCCATCTGATCAAGGTGTCATTGTACTCTGAGGTAAAACTTGCTGGTCACTGCACCTCCAATTTTAATGTCATAAGTAAACATAATAAACAAGCAAATATTCACATTCATAACATTTATATAAATAAGGACAAGCAGTGGATTCAGTACGGCATCTTGTGGCACATCACTGGTCATAGGCCTCCAGTCTGAAAAGCTGTCCTTTACCACCCTCTGTCTCCTACCTTCACTCTAATTTTGTCCTCAATTGGCTAGCTTATCTTGGATCTATTTATGACCTAACCTGACTAACTTGTCCGCCATGTGGAATCCTATCGAATGCTTTGATGAAGTCTATATGGACAGCGTCTATCACACTGCCATCACCAATCTTCTTTGTCAACTCTTCACAAAATGCAATCAACTTTGTTAGAAATAATTCCCCATGCACGGAACCATGTTGACTATCCTTCATCAGTTGTTGCATTTGCAAATACATGTAAATCCTGCTCCTCTCAATGCTCTCCAACAACATGGCCAACCATTGACGTCAAGCTCACCGATCTATAGTTCAGGGCATCATTCGCTTTTCTCGTCCCAAACTTCCGCTGCTCATTGTAAATGTTAATGTAACTGGGTTGGTGATATGATCAATAATATAGGTCTCAGACTGTTTGAGGATTAGGAACAAGTCAGGCAGGATTCTTTAATCTGCCAAAATTAACAAGTTTATGACCGAAACAAAGTTACTCAATCTAGGATGGAGAGATGAATGACAAATAGTTTGACTGTTGCAAATCTGTGCGCCGATGTTTCCCTCTCTAAAATACTGACACATGCACACGTTTGATGACAAACTGAAAAATAGAATCTCTGCAGAACGTTAACTTGAAAGAACGATGCGCAAATCTTAATTGAAACCATGACGAAAGGAAACATGAGTGATAGTTCCAAATATCATTCAGCTCATGAAGTTATTCTGCTCTTATAAGCTACTGGTAATGGGATCACTTCCTGGAACAGGTGGATTTAGTTGGATTGCTTTTACTTCAGGCAGTGGGACGATTCCAGTCAATCCTCGACAGGAATCCTCCATGAGTGGTAAAGACAACTGGGGAGTTTTCAGCTCACATACATTGCTGGGAAGAGGAACACAGAGAGAGAGTGAGCAACAGGCTGTTCCTTCTCAGGAAGGATGCATTTTCTTCCTTTCTGATTTGAATCACACAATAGCGTTGTCCGGCCCAAAACTGGACCAACTGAATACTGCTTGAACAGTGTCTGAACTGTCCGACTCCAGCACATTTCCTGCTCCATGTAGGTACATAATTGCTGTTGTTGAACATCCAGCCATTTCTTTTGGAACAAATAACGCCACTAGTTTCGAAGATGTGCTTATATGTTCACGTATACTTTTAAAATATAGCTTGTAATATCTTCACAATATCTGCATTTCAATGAATACATCTTATTCTTAAATTAGCTCCCCAGTCTTATTCTCCGATAGAAGATAAAATATTCATCAGGTATTCACCAGCTCAAAACATTATATGGTTAATAAGAACATTTCTCATTCTCAAACCTAAACGTTTAACCGTTCATAACATAATGCCTTAATCGCAAGAACGAGTTAAGAGAAATACCTTTGAAACATTTCAAAAGCATTTTTTTTCACTTCAGTGGAATTAAAACCATGTACAGTATGTCAGATGTGGTCTCAGCAACGGCCTGTAAAGATACAGTAAAACATCTTTGAGATCAGCCCAATACTCTTTGCAACAAAAAGTATAATTTCATTTAATTTTCAAATTACGTGCCGCCTGTACAGACTAACTTTATGTGATTTATTACCAGGACACATGAATCCCTTTGTACCACGGAGTTCTGCATTCTGCCTCCAGTTGTATAATTTACGGTTGTTTTAAGCTTCCTCCCAAACACAGATTTCCCATCACCCACATTGTACTGCTGTTTTTTTGGCGAAGATTTACTCACTGCCCTCCCCTGTCTGTATTCCATTGCAGACGCTCTGCCTCCACATGAAAACTTGTTGAATGACCATCCTGGTGTATGATCAAACTGAGCTCCAATTTTTCAGACCCTTCTTCAAAATCATTAACCTACATTGTAAACTGTTGATGTCCTCATACTGATTCCTGAGGAATTCCACTAGTTACAGCTTTCCAACCTGAAAATAAGTAATTATCTCGACTCTGTATTTCCTGGCAGCGGACCAGGGCTCTCCTGTTCCTGTTTAACAGCCTAGAAAGGTTGCATGTCCTCCTGTTATACGCAGCGGATTGTCGATTTGTTTCTGATCTCAGTGATCCTCCATTCGGGCCATTTGTTGTCAGCTGGGTAGGTGGAGTTCGTACTGTTAATGATCCTGACCCCTGAGAGTTTAAAAGTTGAGCACAGAATATAGATTAACATTTGGGGGGATTGCTATCTTTCTGATGAAACGATAGAACCATCTGCAATTTCAGTCATGTGCTCAATTTTGAACTTCAGACACTGTGAACGGGGCAGAGTTCCCATTAGCCTGAGGAACATTGGTCCCCTTAACAACACAACCAATAATGTCCATCAATATTTTCATTTTTGGCTGTTGTGTTGAAAAATTGATGCAGTCACTACACATTAAAATAAGCGATTGTCTTTGAGAGGTGAACTTACAGGGGTTCATAAAATCATGAGGGGCATGCATAAGGTAAATAGGCAAGATATTTACCCTGGAGTAAGGGATTCCAGAACGAGAGGGCATAGGTTTAGGGTGAGAGAAGAAAGATATAAAAGAGATCTAACGGGCAACATTTTCATGCAGAGGGTGGTACGTGTATGGAATGATTCACCAGAGCAAGTGGCGGAGGCTGGTACAACTGCAACATTTGAAAGGTATCTGCATGGGTATATGAATTGGAGGGCTTTGGAGGAATATGGCATGTGGGACTAGTTTGGGTTAGGATATGTGGTCAGCATGGATGGGTTGGACCGCAAGGTCTGTTTCCATGCTGTACATCTCTAGGACTCTGTGGCTCTATGGCCCAGTCTTCACTGTTCCCTGGAGATGAGAATACCACAGACAGCACAACCTTAAGGAGATAGGAACATTCTTATCTCAATCTTAAATGGGGAGACCTTTAAATGTAAAAGTAATGATCGTCACAGCACGTCAGCTTCCCCATTTTAAAAATGAGCGCACAACCAATTGGAAAGACATTGACCATTCAGCCCGTCAAACCTATCCCACAATCCCATTGGCTCCGTTCTGTACAGTATTTATCAAACTCAGCCTCGACTGCTCTCTTGATTAGACATTTCCGACAGCGTAAACCATAGAGCGTATGAAATTGGTGCAGAACTAGACTGTTTGGTTCATCAAGTCTGATCTGGTGTTCAACCATGGCTGACATGTTTCTCAACAAAATTATCCCACCTTCTCACTGTTATCTTGATCCCCTTATCAATTGGTATATATCTATCTCTGTCGTAAAGACAGAACCGTGTCTGTGGCTCTATGTCTGTAAGCATGTGTGTGTTTCAGCTTATTGGCAGGAGGCAGAGGGTGGTGGAGGAAAGTTGATTTTTAGGCTGGAGGCCTGTGACCAGTGACGTTACACAGGGATTGGTGCTGGATCCACTTTTGGTTGTCATTTATATCAATGATTTAGATGAGAATTATACAAAGTATGGTGAGCATGTTTACAGATGACAACAAAATTAGTTATATAGTGGAAGGTGAAGAAGGTTACATAAGATTACAACGAGGTCATGTTTGATTGGGTCAATGAATCATAGAAATATACAACACAGAAGCGGACTTTCTGGGCAAACTCATTCGTGCCAACAAGATGTCGTAAGTTAACTTAGTTTCATTTTCCAGCATTTGTTCCATATCCCTCTTAACCCTTCCAATTCAAGTCCCCATCCAGATGCGTTTTAAACGTTGTAATTGTAGTATCCTCCACCACTTCGTCTGGCAGCTCGTTGCATACACATACCACCTTTTGTGTGAAAATGGTCCCCTTAGGTCCCTTTTATATCTTGTCCATCTCATCTTAAATCTATGTCCACTAGTTTTGGACTTCCCTACACTGGGGTAAAGACCCTGAATATTCACCCTATCCATGGTCTTCATGATTTTATGAACATCTAGAACGTACAAATTTGACTCAAATCAACACGAATGGCTTTGTTTTCAGTAAACCTGGGCCAAAATTCTGAACTTCAATACTGACTCCTCTTCCTTCTTCATCACATCACAATTCTAAAATAATTTTAACAACTTCTTCAGCCACGTTATGAAACACCTCTGTGGGATTTGAATCCAGACTTTTGGGTTCAGAGGTAGGCATACTACCACCATTTGGCAATAATCCCTGAAGCTGCAACATTGTTCTCATGTGTGTTTATTCACCATGCAGTTTTGAAATACGATGACATACTTCCGTGACAGGCAGGACTTGAATACAGGCATTCTGGTCTAGAGTGAGAGACACTACCACTCAAGTTCAGGTATTGGAATCTAACCCAGAGCTCTGGCTCAGAGACATGGGCGTTACCTACTGTACAAGACTTAAACCATGCCGAGATGTTGTGTCACATTTTAAATGTCAGCTTTCAGCTCGGTGTGGATTCAGTAAAATTTGGTTAACTTTACTGAATTACACAGTTAAATGAATTACATTGTTAAACAAGTGAAAAGTACTCACTTCAACTCTAGGATATTGAGTTTATGTGCGCAGCCTTCGAGATACACTATGAAGATTTTAATTGCTTGGCTATGGTTTCCAACTAAAGTGGCTATTATCTGACATCTGCAATATGAGGGGGAAAACATCCTGCAGACACACTCTACACTATAAAGGATCTGGAATAGATATTTATGACTGAAAACATCAGAGACGAAGAAAGAGCATACTTTCTGGATCAAAAGCACCAATCACTATTTCCTGTCTCTCACATGCGAATGCTATTTTCTTAAAACCACGAAGGAATCCAAGGCAGCTGATTACTATCCAGCCTTTTTTCCCCAGTACTATCAGTCACTGGGCTGAGGAGTAGCAGTTGGAGTTTAATTTCAGTAAATAAAATGTATCACAATTTGAGAAAACAAACAAGGAGAGGACACCTGCAATTAAATGTTGGGCCATTGGTAGTATTGTAGAACAGAGAGATCTGTAGATCAGAGGGTTCTGTGTTTTTTTGTTTTAAGTTTGCACCATGTGTAGGCACGGTGGTTCAGAAGGCGTTTGCTAGCCTTCATTGCTAGATCTTTGAGTACTGGAGATGGAACATTATCTTCAGGTTGCAGTGGACATACGTGAGGTCTCCCCTGAAGTACTGTGTAGTTCTGGTCACCCAGTTACATTGAGGATATTATTAACTGGAGAGGGTTCAGAAAGGATTTATCAGTCTGTTGC
>NW_025213642.1:3134-17563 GCF_004010195.1 Chiloscyllium plagiosum | reverse complement strand
ACATTTTATTAAGTACAAGAATAAGAGAAGGTTTGAAAAAATAAGGTCCGCGCGCAGGAACGTGGAACTAGTTTATTTGGAGATTATCATTAACATTGAGTTTATAGGCGGATAGGTCTTTTTTCAAACCTCCTGTACAAGTCTATGGCTCCAAGTGTCTGTGTATGTACAAGTCTGTATCTGTATATTTTTGTCTGCGGTTGTTGATTTGTGCATGTCTATATGTGTATCTATGTGTATCTATCTCTCTGTGTGTTCCTTTATTAGTGTGTGTTTGTGAGTTTGCAAGTCTATCACTGCATCTATGTGCAATGGGAACTGTTTTGTTTTGGGGTGAATCATTGAATGGGGTTCAAGGCCTCCCTTCCTCTCTCTCTCCCTCTCCCTCTCCCTCTGTCTCTCCCGCTTTCGCTGAAAGTGATATAATGTCATGCTCTGCTGGTGTGTTTTACGACTTTTCGATCCTCTCTTACATGTAAGATTATTTGTAACGGTAAGCCACTTGACATTACATTTTACAGAATGTGTGTTTGTGCGCGTGCGTGTGTGTGTGTGTCAATGGTGTCAATGTGCATATACCTCTGTATAGGTCTATGCATTTGTATGTCTGTGTTTGTGCAGCTGTTTATATGTCTGTGCGTCTGTGTGTCTGTTCGTGTTAGTGTGTGTCCTTTTTCTGTGTGTGCACGTGCCTGTGTGTTTGTGTACATTTGTGTGCATGTGTGTGACGAATGGGGGTGACTGTGTATGGGTGGTTGTGATATCTGTCTGTTTGTGTGTGTTTGTTTGTGTCTGTGTATGTGTGTTTGCCTGTGCGTTGTTTTGTATGTGTGTCTTTTCTGTGTGTTGTATGTAAATGCGTATGTGCCTCTGTCTGAGTGTGTATCTGTGTGCATGTATGTGTGTCTCTGTGTCTGTGTGTATGTGTGTATGTATGTATGCATGCTTTTTGCGTGTATCCGCATCTGTGCTAGTGTGTGTCTGTTTGAGTTTGTATATCTGCGTGTATGTATCTGTGTTAGCATATGTGTGTATGTGTGGGGAGTGTGGGCGTGTATGTGACTGCTTCAGTATACAAACCACCACACAGGCACGCACACACACAAAAAATCACCCATACACAGACACCCTCCATTTTGCCAGAGAGGCGAGGAGAGAAGGAGGAGCAAAGCGAATGCTGCCAGGAAGGTAAGAGCTTAATATATATTCGGGCAGTGTCTAAACCCGAGATACTACACGTGTTGTATCTCTCTCCTGCCCCCCGCCCCTCCTCTAACCTGAAGAAAAAGACACTGTAAGTAAAGGCTTTTATTTTTTATCTTCCTTTTTCATTTATTTAAGTGCAATGTTTGGTTTCAGTTTGTTCATATAAAGCTAAGCTAATAATGGCTGGGGACTTCAGACCCGTGGCATGTGACTCTTGCTTGATGTGGGAGCTTAGGAACGTGTCTGACGTTCCTGATTCTTACACTTGCAATAAGTGTGTCCAGTTGCAGCTGTTGTTTGACCACATGACAACTCTGGAGCTGCGGATGGATTCACTGTGGAGCATCCGCGATGCTGAGGAGGTTGCAGATAGCACGTTTCGTGAACTGGTCACACTGCAGTTAGAGTTGCTGAGGGAGAAAGTGAATGGGTGACCAAAAGACAGAAAAAGCGTAGGAAGGCAGTGCAGGTCTCCCTTGCAGTCATCTCCCTCCAAAACAAGTATACCGTTTTGGATACTGTTGGGGGAGATGGCTCACAAGGGGAGCACAGCTGTTGCCAGGATCATGGCATCGTGGCAGGCACTGCTGTCCAGAAGGGCGGGAAAAAGACTCGTTGGGCCAAGTCATAGGGGATTCTATTGTGAGGAGGGTAGATAGGCGGTTCTGTGGCTAAACACTGACTCCCGGATGGTATGTTGCCTCCCAGGTGCTCGGGTCAGGGATGTCCGCGATTTTCTGCAGAGCATTCTAAAAGGGGTGGGTGAACAGCCAGTTGTCTTGGTGCATATAAACACCAACGATACAAGTAGAAAGCAAGATGAGGTCCTGAAAGAAGATTTCAGGGAGCTAGGAAAGAAGTTAAAAGGGAGGACCTCAAAGGTAGTGATCTCGGGATTACTATAAGTGCCACGTGCTAACCAGCGTAGAATACCTTATCAACTCTGCCCATTGCACAACACTAAATCCAGAATTTAGTGTTCCCTAGTGGGCTTCACCACACTCTGCTCCAAAAAGTGACCTTGTAGAAATTGCTTTTCTTGTCATCCACTACCAACCTGACCTTCCCAGTCCACCTGCATGTTGAAGGTCTCCGTGATCACTGTAATTCTGTTTCTCTTCCATGCCTTTTCTGTATTCTAGTGTATCTTGTGCCCCAAATCCTGACTACTATACATAACTCCCATTATTTGTTGATGCCCGGGAGTATGACGTTATTGCAATCACAGAGACTTTGTTGAAGGAAGGGCATGATTGGCAATTAAAGGATCCAGGATATAGATGCTTCAGACAGGACAGGGAGGGAAGTGGGGGGGGGGGGTGGAGTTGCATTGCTGATCAAGGACGATACCATGGCTGTGCAAAAGGAGGACACTATGGCTGTCTTGAGTGGTAAGGCATTATGGGTGGTTCTGAGAAACAAGAAGGGTGCAGTTACACTGTTGGGGCTGTATTACAGACGTCCCAACAGTGAGCTTGAGGTAGAAGAACAAACAGGTAAACAGATTATGTATAGATGAAGAGGCAATAGGGTAGTGGTGATGGGAGATTTGAATATTCCCAACATTGACTGGGATATACTTAGAGTCAGCGGTCTGAATGAAGTAAAGTTTGTACGAAGTGTCCAGGCGAGTTAGTCTACGGTAGCATGTCAATAGTCCGACGAGAGAAGGGGCCATATTGCACCTGGTACTGGGAACAAGCCAGGACAAGTGGTAGAAGTTGGGGTGGGGGATTTCTTTTGGAACAGTGACCACAATTCTGTAAGTTTTAGAATACTTGTAGATAAAGCAGAGAGTGGTTTTCAGGGAAGAGTACTAAACTGGGCCAAAAACAAGTATATAAAAACTTAAGCAGGAGATGGGAAATGTGGATTGGGGGCAGCGACTTGAAGGGACGTCCACATTTGTGATGTGGGAGGCTTTCAAAGATAGGCTAAAGATAGTGCAGGATAGGCATGTCCCCTTGAAGGCAAAGGATAGGAAGGGCAAGATTCTTGAACCGTGGATGACAGCAGAAATTGTACGAGTAGCCAAGAGGATCTAGGCAGCTGAGAACAAAACGGGTCCTCGAGGAATATCGGAAGAGTAGGACAAGTCTTAAACAAGGAATTAAGTGGGCAAAAATGGGTAATGAAATAGCTTTAGCAAGCAGAATAAAGGAAAATCCAAAAGCCTTTTGTTCTCATATAAGAAGTAAGTGGGTAACTAGCGAAAGGATTGGTCCACTAAAAGACAATGAAGGAAGGATGTGTGTCGAACCTGAGAGTGTTCACTGAGGAGAGGAACATGATGAATCTTGAGATTAGAGATAGACATTTGATTAGTCTGGATCACGTTGGCATATGGAGGGAAGATGTGTTGGGTATGCTAGAAGTTATTAAGGTGAACAAATCCCCAGAATCAGGTGGGATCTGTCCAAGGTTACTGAGGGAGGCGAGAGAGGAAATAGCTGGGGCCCAGAAAGATATCTTTGTGGCATCCTTAAATACAGGCCAGGTGCCAGAGGACGGGAGGGTAGCTTATTTTGTCCCCATGTATAAGAAGGGTAGTAAGGATATTCCGGGTAACTACAGACTAGTGAGCCTGACGTCAGTGGTGGGGAATGTACTGGAGAGAGTACTAAGTGATAGAATCTAACTATACTCCGAAAGTAATGAGCTTATCAGTGATAGGCAACATGGTTTTGTGCGGTAGAGATCGTGCCTTACCAACTTAATAGAGTTCTTTGAGTAAGTAACCAAGTTGTTAGATGAATGAAGCGCTGTTGATGTCATATACATGGACTTTATTAAGGCGTTTGATAAAGTTCCACATTGCAGAATAATGGAGAAAGTGAAGTCACATGGTGTGCAGTTAGGTGGATAAAGAGCTGGTTGAGCAACAGGAGACAGAGAGTAGTTAGTTGAAGGGATTTTCTCGAAATTGAGAAAGGTGACCAGCGGTGTTCCATATGTGGGCAGAGTTGGGTCCACTGTAGTTTGTAATATACATAAATGATCTAGAAGAGGGCACTGTTGGTATGATAAGCAAGGTTGCAGATGACATAAAGATTGGTGGAGCAGCAGAAAGCAAAAGGCACCGTCAGAGAATACACGAGGATATAGATAGACTGGAGAGTTGGGCGGAAAAGTGGCAGATAAAGTTCAATCCAGACAAATGTGAGGTGGTGCATTTAGGCAAGTCGAATTCTGGAGCGAATTGTACAATGAATGGAAGAGTGGAGGAGCCTTAGGAAAAGGTGAAGGGTAGAGAGATCTGGGAAAGCAGGTCCATTGCTCCCTGAAGTTGCTGCACGGTTGGATAGAGGGGTCAAGAAGACATATAGTATGCTTGCCTTCATTGGACCGGATATTGAGTATAAGAGCTGGCAAGTCATGTTAAAATTGTACAAAACATTGCTTTGGCTGGATTTAGAATATTGTGTACAGTTCTGGTCGCCACATTACCAAAAGGATGTGGACGCTTTGGAGAGGGTGCGGAAAAAGGTTACGAGCATGTTGCCTGGTATGGGAGGTGCTAGCTATGAAGAGAGGTTGAGTAGGTTAGGTTTGTTTTCACGAGAAAAAAAAGAGAGTGAGGGGGGACCTGATTGAGGGTTACAACATTATGAAGGATATAGACATGGATAGAGACAAGCTTTTTTCCTAGGTTGAAGGATTCAATAAACAGAAGTCATGCTTTCAAGATAAGAGGTGGAAGGTTTAAGTGGGATACACGCGGCAAGCACTTCATACAGAGGGTGGTGAGTGTTTCGAACACATTGCCAGCAGAGGTGGTAGCTGCAGGCATGGTCGATTCATTTAAGATGCGTCTGGACAGATGGACAGGTGGGGAGCAGAGAGATACAAATGCTTAGGAATTGACCGACAGGTTTGGACAGTACATTTGGAACGTCTCAGGCTTGAAGGGCCGAAGGGCCTGTTCCTGGGCTGTAAATGTTCTTTGTTCTTCTTCTTTGTTCTTTGTATGTGTGCGTGTGTGGGGAGTGTGGGTGTCTGTGTGTGTGTGGCGGGGGGAGGGGGTTGAGGGTGGATGTCTTCGTGAGTGGGTAGTGTGGCCGTCTGTGTGTTTGTGCGTGTGTCGATATGTGTATTTGTCTGTCTGTGTGTGTCTGTGTCTGTCTGTGTATGTGTTCCTGCGTCTGTGTGTGTGCATGTGTGTGCCTGTTTTGAAATAGTGTGGTGCTGAAAAACCACAATCATTCAGGCAGAATCCAAGGAGGAGGAGAGTCGAAATATCGAGCATAATACCTTCATTAGGAATGAGGCTTGTGGGCCAAGGGGGCTGAGGGATAAATGTGAGGGGGTGGTGCTGGGGGCAAGGTAGCTGGGAAAGTGATTGTTAAATGAAGATGTGGTGAAGGTGATAGGTTGGAGCGGAGGCTGGAGTGGATAGGTGGCAAGGAAGATGGACAGGTAGTACAGTTCAAGAAGGAGATGCCGAGTTGGAGGGTCGGACCTGGAATAAGGTGGGGGGAGGGCAAATGAGGAAACTGGTGAAATCTGGCTGTGTGTGTTGTGTGTGTGTGCGCGCGCGCGTGTATGTGTGTCGGTCGGCATGTGTATGTCTCTGTGTGTCTGTGCATCTGCGTGTCTCTCTGCACCTGGGTGTGTGTGGGTGTGTCTGTGTGGGTGTGGGGTTTCTGTCAGTATGTGTGTGTGTCTGTGTGCTGCTGTATGTTTATCTGCGTGTGTGTCTATTTATGTGAGTGCAAATTAATTTGTATATGTATCTGTGTTTGACTGTGTGTGTGTCTACATCTGTGTGTGTCTGTTTCTGTGAGTGTGTCTCTGTGTCTGTCACTCTGTATGTGTGTGTGTATGTCTGCGTCTGTGTGTGCCTGTCTCTGTGAGTGTGTGCGTGCATGTCAGTTTATGTGCCTGTGTGTTTGTGTATGTGTTTGTGCCTGTATGTAGGCGTGTGTGTATTCGTGGGTCTGTATGTCTGTGTGTGTGTGTTGATGGTGCTGTGAGCTGCTGCCCTCCCTCTGTCCCTCCCAAACTGGATCCCTGATGATTTTCACCCTCCATTCCCACCTGTTCAGTGGTGTGGGGAAGCCATCAGAGACTGTCAGCAACAGAAAGCTCATCAAGTCTGACAGCATCTGTGGACAGAAATGAAAGGACCCTTCCTCTGATCTCGTGTCGGGTCTATTACGTCAGTTTAAGCACCATAGAGAGTGCAGAATCGCCTCAAACTGACACACACACACACACACACACTAATACCGAGGCATAGAGACACTATTTCAATTATTCTGTCTGGTGTGTGTCAATATTTAAGTCTGTCCTGAGAGAGTGCGTTAATATTGTACTTTCTCACAATAGTGAGTGAGACAGTACTTCTGTATGGAGTGTCTCTGTTTTAACTTTCAATGTTTGCAGCTACCAAACCTGGAAGAATTATAAAGTGTGTGGCGGACAGTGTGGAACACCAACAGGACAGTGACACATTGGTATAGTTTAAAGGCTTATGGCAGATCAGGATCAATGCAGATCAGTGTGAGATGATGCACCTTTGTAGGAATAACTCGGTAAGTCAAGATAAAACATTCTTCACCATTATAAAGGGGTGTAGGAGCAGAGAGTGTATATGTGCACATCTTATTGAAGATGTCAGGACAAGTGGGGAGATCAGTAAATATCACTGGTTAATTTCAGTATCTGAGCTGTTTACAGGAGGAGGTGTGGGAGGGGTACTCCGTGCTTCCTTCCTGGGAAGTGGTGGTGACGATTGGTTGTGAGCCCACCCTCCTGCCCACCGAGACCGTGGAAATTCCATTTGTACCAGCTCGATACAAAAGGGAGATGGCATCAGGGCCACGGCTTCTAAGTTGTGCCGGGGGAAACAGAACTGCTAATGTGTTTAAAGTGAGAATTTCCCTTCACTGAACATTGCTCCTCACTCGGTCGGTGGGAAATGGATGTTTCAGAATCTCCACACGAGGTGTCCCTGTCCTCTCTGGATCGTACCAGGGTCCTCCCCACATGGCGGGGGAAGGGGGGTGAGGGAACGGATATCGGGCACTCCACCACCCGGCTTGGCGCTTTCTCTGCTATTCCAGGCTATTTCTACCGGAATGGGAGAAAGGGAGTGAGGGAGTGAGGGTGCGAGTGGGTGGCCTTGCTGTTAGTCTGGCTAGGTGGGGTGGTGTCCAGAGGGAGTCGGTCCACAGTGTTGTATCCGTGCAGTGTTATTTGTGTGGATGGTAAAGTGGAGCGAGAGAGAGAGAGAGAAAGAGAAAGCGAGAGAGAGAGAGAGAGAGAGAGAGACTGCATGCTGTAGTGAGAGTAGTGGAGCGTGAGCCTTATTCGGGGGTAGGCGCTATAACAGATATACAGTGAGTTTGCGGGAGCAGAGCGCATACGGTGAGCCTTATCCTGATTGTTGTGGTTCTGTTCGCCGAGCTGGGAATTTGTGTTACTCCTGATAGAGCGGGGAAGGTTATAGATGCGTGTTCTGTATTGCTGGGCATTACTGCAGATGGCAGATACTACACTGAGCTGGGTGGTGAGCTCACACCATGCTCACACCAATATCCATCATTCCTGGAAAGACTGGCTCATATTACAGGATACTGTAGAAATGTCTTCATTTCAGCATTCAGGAACCTATGCACACATCCTTCCATGACACTGTCTCCAGGAACCTATGCACACATCCTTCCATGACACTGTCTCTCAATCTCGCTCTCTCTGTCTATTCCCAAAACCTCTCCCATTTGTTGATATTTTAACTGATTCCCCCGCCATCTCTCTCTGGCAGTCATGTTCACTCCCACAGCACCCCCTTGTCATGGCACAATGGAGATATGGAGCTGTAAATGGATAGGAGCTGCACATCCTGTCACTTCCAGCATGGGCTGCAAGTTTCCCCACACTGGGCACTGATCTCACACAGTGTTACTGAGCAATGTACTAGGGTGATTTCCAAACCTTGGTCACATATCTTATCTGGGTTTATAGATCAATGCACTGCTATAATGTGCACAGTGTTCCGCTCTGGACTGATTGCAGGTTGGTGTTCAGCAGTATACTAGCCTGGTCTGTGCAGAGCTCCTTGCTGAATGGATATCTCCTCTGGGTTTACAGTGTCTGATCTGGTTCTGTGAGGTGGATTGAGAATGTGATACAACTGATCCTTTCAGTTGATATGGCAATGCCTTTATTTTTGTTCTCAATCCTGTGATTGGACCCTCCAAATTCTGACTCCTCCGGTCAGTCCCATTGTTCAGTCTAACTCCATAGTTCAGCAACGAGTTGTCCCATGAATAATTGTCCAGTTTCAATGTGAATAACTATTCTGTCTATTTCCCTGGCCTTTGCCCACATCCTGATAAGAATGAGAGATTACAGTAGAGAATTCCAGAAAAGGAGGGAACATTGAGAGAAGGGGAACATATCACATCAGATGAGCATCAAATAATGTTTTATATATTGTATACATCATATACATCATTTATCGATAACTGTGTCTTAATTGTTCATTTAGAATGTGTTGTGCACATATGAAAAATATCCGCACACACACATTGATTAAACAATGTATACAAAATCATTTTTCCGCCATTGAAATGATCCTGTTGTCCTGTTACCAGGATACATGAACTCAAACTGGCCAACCAAAGACATGACCCACTATCACTATGTTTACCACTTTGACTGGAACAACACACGCACATACCAAGACACGCAATGATATTCTTAGAGGAATGGCATTCTAATCAGAAGGTCATCAATAAACACATCAGTTTGGATCCTTTTTACATTCTCTTGTAATAAAAAAAACCCGGGAATGACATCACCCACCTTAAGAAAGCAAAACCTACAAATAGAGAGACGGGACATACCACCAGCGCTTCAGTGGAGACTCTGACTTATTATGTCACCTAGTCATGGTGACAAAACGTCTGAAAACAAATATTCATGCTCAGCGAGCTAACTTGCATACATATAAATTGTCATTTTTCGCTAATTGGTGGAATTTAGGAGTTCTCTGTCACCCACGTTTTAACAGATTATGATGTCAGGTGAGCTTTTCTGGGTGTGTTGTTTTAATTAACAGAGGGGTTTGTCATTCATGTCACAGCAGTTTGGGGTCTTGCCGTATGGGATTTGGACAGACTTGAACAGATTTGGGATACAAAAGGTCCCAGCAGATTCCAACACGTGGCAATTAGTGACCTAGATCTTCAAATAAAAACGGTGTGAAAATTCATTTAATTTTGTTAACTTATGGTTAGTTAAATGAAAAGTGAGAGAAATGGTGTTTAATTTTACTAAAGAGATTCCGAATTTTACCAAGGAAGTTTACAAAGACAGAAGAAGGAATATTTTTAGAATTAGCAAATAGGTTGAAATTGGGTTAAACCAGGGACAAAAGGAAAGTTGAAATTGTAATGGAGTTGGTCAAGCACTTTGGTGTGTCAGAGAAACAGGCAACTGCAGTAGAGTTAGAAAAAACTTAAATTATAAAAATAGCAACTGGAGTTAGAAGATGAAAAAAGGGATGGAAACAGAGAGAACAAAGATAAAGAGAAAAAGAGGAAAAGAGAGAGAGAATTTGAAATCCAGAAGTTGGGAATTAGTCAAGAAAGTTAAATTAACAGGATAGAGATGAAGGGAGATGTATACAGCTATGTTAATACATTGCCATACTTCGGTGAGAAAAATGTCAAAATCTGTTTTTATTTCATTTGAAAAAAAAATGGCTCAGCAGATGGTGTTTCTAGTGAACATGTGGGTAATGCTTGTTCAGACTATGCGGGTGGGCACAGCTAGTGAGGTATGTGCAGCGCTGTCAGATGAAGGGTCAAGAGATTATGCAGATGTCAAACTGGCTATTTTGTGTTTATGCATTGGTACTGGAAGAATATAGACAGAGGTTCAGAAGTATAGACAAGGAACCAGGTCAGACTTATGTTAGTTTGAAAGAATTATCCACAGTCATTTTGATAGATGACCTGAAAAAATGATACGACCTGTGAGGCTGGAATGGAGATTATTCTGCTGGACGAGTTTAAAGACTCACTTCCAGAGACGGTTAGAATTCATGTGAATTAACAAAAAGTTCAAGAAGTGAGAAGCGCGGCAGAAATGGCAGGTAAACATGTATTCGTGCATGAGATAAAATTTAGTTTCTGGGAGGATTTTCAACCGGTGTAGGATAGAAATTGGGAGAAGGAGAGATCCTACACTACAAAGTGAAAAGTAGAGCACACTGACAATAGTTTAGCACAGGTGAAAAAAGCAAGCCCAAGGGGTTTGGAAGGAAGTGAAAGTCCTCAGGTGTTCTTACTATAAGGGAGTGGAGCACATAAAATTACAGTGCCATGGTTTAAGAAGGGCACTGGGAAAAAGGTGTTTTCACTGCAGTAGGCTGGGACACACAGTGATAGGCATTGAAGGAAGACACTTTGGGAAAAGATGTGGTAGAAGAGTGCCAGTGGCATTAGTGAACCTGGTAAAGGAGACCCCAAGTGGAGCCCAGGAGCTGCAGGAGAGTGAACAGCCGAGGCAAGGGCTTGATATGGAGTTAGTACCTGATCTCTGTAAAGAAGTTGCCTCTGTGGACAAACTTTACTCATAACGGGCGCGGTGGGGGGAGGAAGGGGAAGGACAAGAATTAAAATTTTGTGAGTTACGAGATCTGCTTAGTCTCTAACCGTTGAGAAGTGGGGCACTGGAAAAGCACAACGGATCATGCAGCATCTGAAGAGCAGGATAACCGACATTTCAGGCATAAACCCATCGACAGGAATGTGGCTGGGGACAAGGGGGCTGAAAGATAAATAGGATGGTAGGAGCTGGGCTGGCGGGAGGGTCACTGGGAAGGCTATAGGAAGATGTAGGTGGGAGTGTTAGTGACATGTTGGAGGGGAGGGTGGAGTCGATAGATGAGAAGGAAGATGGACAATTAAGACAGTTTAAGACCGTGATGCGAAGTTGAACAGTTGGATCTGGGATGAGGCTGGGGAGGGGAGATTTGGAAATTGGTGAAGTCAATGTTGATGCTGTATAGTTTGAGGCGTCCAGCTGTCCTACAACCTATCCACTTGACCCTCTTCGCCGACCTGTCACCATCACACCCCACCTGCATCTACTTACCACCTTCCAAGCTACCTTTCACCCAGCTCCACCCCCTCATCCTCCTGTTTATTTCTCAGCCACCTTCCCCCTCCCTTACCCCCACTTTTCTGGTGAAGGACCTGTGCCTGAAATGTCATCTCTCCTGCCTCCCGGATACTGCCTGACCTGCTGTGCTTTTCCAGACCCACAGTTTTCAACTCGGATCGCCAGCATCTGCAATCTTCACTTTCTCTCAGCCCCTAATAATAAGAGATAGAAGTGTGTTCACTCTTTCTGACATGTTATTTTAAGCATGATAATTTGTGGAATGGGGACAAAAATTAAGTTTGGGGGGACAGAAACATCAGGTTGGAGTGTCAAATCAAGATTGTGGAAGTAAAAGTGAGAGTGAGTGACAGACTCTCAGTTCCAGGAATACAGTTTGTTCTTGGGAATGGTTTAGCAGGATCCAAGGGAGGAGAAACAACCCTTGTGGTGGAGAAGTCAAATGAAAACTTGGGAACTCAGGAGTTAAATGAAATATACCCAGGAATTTTCCGGACTGTGTACTAACAAGATCCCACTGTCATAAGTTACAGCAGGAAGGGAAAACGAAAGAAATAGACAAAGGAGTTGATGTTCAGCTAACTGACACTCTATTTGATATATTGTTTCAGGAAAACACCTGAATGTGGAGACAATCGGTAGGTTAGTTTTCTCCCAGTTTCCTGTCTGTCTACTTTGGATTGCAGCATCTGCAGCTTTTCTGTATCTATCTCAGCTTCCCGGACTGGATAGACGTCTAGTCTGCGTTTTACGATAAGTGCCCTGACATGATCTATGCTGTTTTTCAATCTGGACAGATTGCTGGATTGTATTGACCAGTGCAATGGATGAATCTGGACAGATTGCTGGGTTGTACTGAGCAGTACACTGGTCTGGTCTGCAGTGTTCCACGGTGAACAGATATCTAATCTGGGTTGATGGTGTCTGGGCTGGTTCTGTGAGGTGTATTGAGAATGTGGCATATCTAGCCATTTCAGCTGATCTGACAATGCCTTTCGTTCCCATTCCTGTGATTGGACCCTCCGTCTCTCACCCCATTAATGTTACAGTGTGTCCAGGCACAGTACATCATGTTGGTGGGGTGGGTAGAGGGACAGGTTAAGTAGTTCCCCGGAACGTTCTGTCCCTGACATTGTTTGTGAACGGCCGGACGTCAGTGAATTGAACAGATGATTTGGTCCCGAGGGAAGAGATCCCGTTCCAGGGAGAAGGAGACACTGCTCCGGAGGCCCCTCAGGCAGTTAAAGGGGTGAATACATTTTCCCTGCGTTTACATTTCTCCACGACACAGGATTGACCACAATTTAAACGAAAATACAGAAATTTCCAAACTCCGTTTGTCTTCAGGAAACTGGGAGAGAATCTTTCAGGACAGAACGTTGCCACCCTCCGTATTACGAACTGGGAAGGAGTTACCTGTGTCTGCTCTCGAGTGATCGAGTGTGTGGGAATGTGTTAACGTAGTGACGATCTATGTCCTGCTTTATAAAGATTGTGGATTGTCTCCATGTGTCAGACGTTACCTGGGGGCCATGGCATCGGCGGATCTCCTGGTCATTATCCTCGACCTGATCCTTAGACACATTCCCATTGTTTATCGGGAACAGTTTTATTTCCTGCTGTCCATCCCCATGTGTAGTATCCATGCCGTCCTGCTTTATGCAGCCACTGCCTGCTCTGTCTGGTTCACCGTCATTTCACCTTTGATCGGTTTGTGGCCATTTGTTGCCAGAAGCTGAAAAGTAAATATTGCAGTGAGAAAACGGCGGCTGTGGTTCTGGGAGCAGTGACTGTGCTGAGCTGTTTAAAGAACATTTTCTGGTATTTTATGCTTACAGCTCGATATTGGCTGATAAACGAGCCCTGGTTTTGTGATGTAACAGACGCTGTTCTAGTCTCCAGTGTCTGGGTCACAATCGAGTTCCTCCACCACATTCTAACCCCGTGTGTCCCATTTCTCCTGATTCTGCTGCTCAATGTTCTCACCGTCAGACACATTGTAGTGACCAGCACAGCCCGCAGGAGACTCCGCGCTCACACCAATGGGGACGCTCAGTCTGACACTGAAATGAGAAACCGAAGAAAATCCATAATTTTACTGTTTGTGATCTCGGCCAATTTCATCCTGTTATGGTCAACGTTCATGCTGTATTCTATATCGAACCGGATGTGGTTTATTGGGTATCGGTCTGTGAATCTCCATTACTTTGTGCAGGAATTAGGCTTCATGCTGCAGCTCCTCAGTTGCTGCACAAACACCGCGATTTATGCCGTGACCCAGACTAAGTTCAGGCAGCAGCTGAAGAAAGCGCTGAAAATTCCCTTCACCCACATCCATCCATCCATCAAATTCTCTCATTAATCAATTCATCCAGGATTTTCTCATTTCAGTTCAGTGTTTCAGCGATGGAGCAGCCTGTCGCTATGGTAACAGACTGAGGGTAGCGCTGGTTTGTCCATCCTTATCCACAGGGGGGTTACAGGGACACTTTTCAATGTTTCTTACAACTCAGGGGCTAGTGAGAAAAGGCACCATCCCACTGACTGTATCCATCACTTCCATTTGTAACCAATAAAAATGTTGATTAAAGCGTGCCGAGCAGCAGAGTGACTGATGTTGTTGTGTGACTTTGTGTTGGAGAAACTGAGCTGGAGAGAGGCAGACTCAGCCCCAAGTCCTGGTCCTCAGGGAAGGGGAACGCACCGCGCCCTGAGCTCAGGAGCTGGGTTTAACTCCCTCTGCACCCCTCCCCCTCCAACCTGGCCTCCACATTTCCTCTCCCCTGCTCTTTCTCATCACTTCACCCCCTCTCCCTCTCTTTCTGCACACTGTCTCTTTCTCACCACCTCTCCCTTTCATGCTCTCGTCCCCTCTCAGACACCCCCCAACCCCGATTTCTCCACCTGCCTCCACTATTGTTTCTCCCTCCCCCTCCCCCTCTCTCTCACCCAAAACGAGATTCTCCACCTGCCTCCACTCTTCCCTCTCCCTCTCACCCTTACTCTCTCTCTATCCTGCCGTCGCTGTCTCCCTCCCGCAATTCCGTCTCCACCCCATTTTCCCCTCCTCCCACTTCCCACATCTCTCT
>NW_025213642.1:0-628 GCF_004010195.1 Chiloscyllium plagiosum | reverse complement strand
CAGAAAACTCAAAAGAGGATCATGCCGTAAGGTCAAGTGAAATAGGGATTGATAGGAAGGGTGAGGGGAGTAACAAATTAAAAATATTATATATCAATGCACGAAGCATTAGAAATAAGATGGATGAGCTTGAGGCTCATTTGGAAATTGGCAGTTACGATGATGTGAGGATAACTGAGACGTGGCTTCATGTGGACAGGACCTGGGAAATGAATATTCAAGCTATACGTGCTGTCGTAAGGACAGACTGACTGGCAGAGGGGGTGGGGTGGCCCTGTTGGTAAGGAATGATATTCAGTCCCTTGCGCGGGGAGACCTAGAATCAGGGGATGTAGAGTCAGTATGGACAGAGCTGAGAAATTCTAAGGGTAGAAAGACCCTAATGGGAGTTATCTACAGGCCCCCAAACAGTAGCCTGGATGCAGCGTGTAAGTTGAATAAGGAGCTGAAATTGTTGCAAAGATATTACTACAGTTGTTATGGGGGATTTAAAATGCAGGTAGACTGGGAGAATCAGTATGGTACTGGACCTCAAGAAAGCGAGTTTGTGGAGTGCCTCCGCTATGGATTCTTAGAACAGTTTGTGCTAGAGCCTACCAGGGAGAAAGCAATTCTGGATCTGGTGTTG
>NW_025213641.1:28088-34848 GCF_004010195.1 Chiloscyllium plagiosum | reverse complement strand
CAGAGGATTCTGAATGGGACATTCCTCAAATCACATTGAACATTGAGAAAGTTGGCAAACATTAGGATAAATTATTGAGTTACCTTCCACAAGAAAACCGAAATGACCCAAAAGATTTATTACGATCACTTTGGGAGATATACGGAGGTAAATTGGGAAGTACAGCATAATTGTGCATCATGTAGATATAAGAGATGCTGTTCCGATTAAGCAACATTCTTATAGGCATAAATGTACAAAGTTGGCACAGGTTCAGAAAGAGATAGAGTGAATGCTCCAAGATGGCATAATTGAAGTGGAACTCACCTATCGTCATGATGCCAAAGCCAGATGGTACCCCACAGTCATGTAGGGACTATGACAAAGTCAACACTGTTACAAACCTAGCTAAAAGTGAATTTACGAAAGCCCAAGGCACGTTCCTATGACATGTTATTGGACATGGACCAATAGCCCCATGCGATATAAAATCGTAAGAAGTGGGAAGATTCCCACACCATCGACAAAAAGTAGTATTACGGTTCCTGGGATTGACTGGATTTTACTGAATGGTTGCATCAAACTTTAGTCGTGTGGCTGCTCCACTCACCAAATTATTAAAAAAGGGCAAGAACTCTCAATGGATAGCAAACTGTCAAAAGGCATTTGCCTGCCGAAAAACTGTTTTAACGACTGCCCCCAGTATGAGCCACACCGGATTACACAAAACCTTTCAAGGTGGCTCTCGATGCCAGTGATATGGGTGTCAGTGCGGTGCTCCTGCAGGAAGATGACGAGGGAGTCAAAAGAACAATCGGATATTTTTCTAGGAAGTTGAACTTCATCAACAGAAATATTCAACAGTGGATAAAGAGAATTTAAGCTTGGTGTTGGCATGACAACATTTCAGTGTTTATATCACCAGCGATGCACCTGAGACAATTGTATACACTGATCACAACCCATTGATATTTGCGGAAAAAATTAAGGATAAAATTGCCAGACTCCTTCGATGGAGCTTGTTGTTGGAGCCTTTCATTATGACAATTGTGCATGTGGCAGGTTGTGAAAATGTGATTGCCGATGCGTTTCTGAAACTTGAATGAGATATGGAGGCGTTTGGTTGTGGGTGTACTGCGGCCTGAATTTGCATGGGGATTGTGCATGTTTGCATGTTTACAATTGCTCCAGTGCATATGTGCGTTTTTAGACTACCAACTGGGTTTGAATGGTTAAAAATGCAGCCATATTTTGGTATTTATGGTTTATCTCTTAAGGGGAGGCGTCACAAAGTTAGACCCTATTTTGTCAAGAAGCTTTTTTTGGCTGAGGTGGACTCTGTCCTTGATTTCTTTCAGAGGGACAATAAAAAGGGGCCTGATTCTGGTCAGTCTGGCTTGGTACAGAGACTAAAAGGATTTTCAGTGGCCTTTTGTTTATCTGTAAACAGATGAGACTTAAGGCCAAAGTGTTGGGCTTTAGAACTGACTTGTATAATGAAAGGGGAGTGGTGAGCTCTTTTAGCTGAACTAGCTGAGCTGAGCTGAGCAGCTTTCAGTTGAGTCTAGAACTGGGATGTTCAACAGGGAGCTGTGTGGAAACTCTCTCTCTTTTCTACCCTTCAACTTCAACCTGTAAGCTTGTGTTCCATTTATATTGTTTTTTAAAGCGAGTTTGCTTATTGGCACTGTTATGTGCATTCGGAACAGCATAATTAAGTCTAGCTGGATCGGTTGAGTTTTGTAGTGGTACTTTATTCTGTTCTTTGTGTTTCATTGTGTACTTTTGTGAATAAAGTTTTTTTCTGTTTTAAAATCCAGTAGTCAACATAGCTAAACTACACCACGTAATTTTCATTGTACACTTAATGAAACAAACTGCAAAGTTATGCTCTGGGCTGTTTGCTTAAGAATGTTTTGAGAGATCTAGACTCGTCCATAACATCTCGGTGATGGAAGATGCCTCCTTGGAACTTGGTACAAATCATTCACTTTCACTCCTCACGATCAGCAAACCATGTTAACTTAACACGTGTGTACCATTAACAATGGACCCAGGAGGAACAACATGGATCAGTCTGTCTGTGCAGTCTCTTCTTCTTTAGTTTTTCATGTTGCAGCATCAAAGACATCCTCCTGTTGCAGTATCAACGTTTGGCGGGGCTGAATGGCCTCTTCTTATTGATGTGTCAGTGTCTCGAATGTCTCGAGAACACCGAGTTCTCCAATTTCAAATAACTTCCCTTCCAATCTGCTGACTCCCTTCCCAATCACTCCCATTCACTTCCCATCACCTCCCCCTCCCTTCCCAGCCCGTCCATCTCCCTTCCATTCTTCTGATTCACCCTTCTTCCAGCTGGATTATTTCCTCCAATCAACTAACCCGGTGGTTCCCTTTACCAGTGTTGATCCATCCCCACCTCATCACACCACCTCCTCCTCCCCACGCCTCTTCTTTACCTGGAAACCTCCTTACGTCCATCCCCACTCCTGAAGAAATGTTAAATCCAAGGTGTTGACTACTCCACCTCCTGATGCTGCTTTGCTTGGTGTGGTCTCCCAGCCACCTGCTTTTCAATATTTACATTAAAAAAAAACTCTTCAGGTTTAATAGGCAGGAGAGAGTGAATTGGCTGTGAGTCTACTTGTCTAATTGTTTCAATGGGCTGAATGGCGTTCTGACATTCCAATGAAACCAGCTTGAGATGCTGAAAGAGCTCCTCTTTATATCCTGTGAAAATGTTTAGGGTCTAGCAATGCTGTTACATGAACGTTAACAACAACCTTGAATGTTGTTCAGGTTTTGAAGTTTTATGTGATTTCTACAGAACATCTTCATTTCTGACCGAATGATGGAGGGAAGGATATTGATGAAGTAGCTGAAGGTGTTTGTGCCGAAGAAGCTACCCGAAGGATCGCCCACAGAGATATCCAGGTACTAAGAGGATTGCTGTCCACCAACCACATTGTTTTCTGAATGACCCAGTGGGGAGTTTACACCTGATCCCATTCAGTTCAACCTTATTCAGACTCCATGACACCTTGCTCCGTCAAATCCTGCCGTAATGTCAGGGCCAGCCACTCTGACGCTGAGTTCGTATCTTTTGTTTATGTCAATAGGCCAAGATATATGTGTGGGGAGTATTTCCTTCTCTCAGAGGGTAGAGACTGTTGGCGACTCTCTGTCCCAGACAGCTGCATTACAGAAATGATTGGGAAAGGGGTGGGAATGGGTGTCAATGGATTTTGATACGTCAGAGATTCAAGGGCTACAAGGAATTGGGTATGAAAGAGAAATTGCAGCCCAGTCCAGATCAGCCATGACGTTACTGAAGGGAAGGGCAGGCTTGAGGAGCTAAATGGTCTCGTGTTATTCCAGTGTACCCCAGAGTCCAGTCAGTTTGTGGTCACTTCGATTTCCTGTGTTACGGACTTCAAGTAACTGAATAGACTGATCCTATTGCTGCGTGATCTTCTCTGGGTAGTTTCATAGGCTCGAGGGGCTGATTAGCCTCCGCCTGTAACTGTATATCAGCGTCCAGATGCTGAAAACATTCATCCTGTTCTGTTGTAATTGAAATCCGTACAGACTAATTCTAAGAGGAAAAAGTGATCACTGCAGATGCTGGAGATCAGAGCGAAAAAAAAATGTGGCACTGGAAAAGCACGACAGGTCAGGCAGCATCCGAGAAGCAGGAGAATCGATGTTTGGACATTCCTGCTGAAGGGCTTATGCCTGAAATATCGATGCTCCTGTCCCTTGAATGCTACCTGGTCTGCTGTGCATTTCCAGCACCATACGTTTCGACGTCTACACCCTGCCAAAGTCAATCATCCTGGTCACATCATCAATTAACTTTAAACGTTTTTTAGGCATAAAGCTCCATGCACAAAGCCAACAAGAGGTGAGGCCATACTGGATTTGGTTCTGGGTAACGAACCAGGCCAGGTGTTAGAATTGGAGGGAGGTGAGCACTTTGGGGACAGTGACCACAATTCGGTGACTTTTACTCGAGTGATGGAGAGGGATAAGTCTGCACTGCAGGGCAAGAGTTATAGCTGGGGGCAGGGAAATTATAATGCGGTGATGCATGACTTAGGATGCGTGGCTTGGAAAAGTAGGCGCACAATTGATATGTGGAGCTTATTCAACCAGCAACTATTGAGTGTCCTTGATAAGTATGTACCTGTCAGGCAGGGAGGAAAGGGTCGTATGAGGGACCCGTGATTTAATAAGGAATTGGAATCCCGTGTTAAATGGAAGAGGGCGGCCGATGTAAAGATGAGGCGTGAAGGTTCAATTGGGGCGATTGAGAGTTATAGGGTAGCCAGGAAGGAACTGAAGAGAGAGCTAAAAGCAGCAAGGAGGGGACATGAAAGGTCCTTAGTAGATAGGATTAGGGAACTGAAGAGAGAGCTAAAAGCAGCAAGAAGGGGACATGAAAAGTCCTTCGTTGGTCGTATTAGGGAAAACACTAAGGCTTTCTATAGGTATGTCAGGAATAAAAGAATGACTAGGATAGGAATAGGTCCAGTCAAGACTAGTAGTGGGAAGTTGCGTGTGGAGGCTGAAGAGATTGGGGAGACACTGAATGAATACTTTTCGTCAGTATTCACTCAGGAACAGGACATTGTTGCCGATGTGAATACTGAGTCACAATTAATTAGAATGGACTGCTTTGAGATATGTAGGGAAGAGGTGTTGGAAACTCTGGAAAGGGTGAATATAGATAAGTCCCCTGGGCCTGATGGCATTCATCCTAGGATTCTCTGGGAAGCAAGGGAGGAGATTGCAGAGCTATAGGCCTTGATTTTTATGTCCTTGTTGTCTACAGGAATAGTGTCAGAAGACTGGAGAATAGCAAATGTGGTCTCCATGTTCAAGAAGGGGAGTAGGGATAACCCTAGTAACTATAGGCCGCTGAGTCTCATTTCTGTTGTGGGCAAAGTCTTAGAGAGAATTGTAAGGGATAGGATTTATGAACATCTGGATAGGAATAATGTGATCAAGGGTTGTCAGCATGGTTTTGTGAAGGGCAGGTCGTGCCTCACAAACCTTATTGAATTCTTTGAGAAGGTGACTAAGATACGAAAGTTGGAGGAGTTGTAGACAGTGAGGAAGGGTGTGCGAGGTTACAGCGAGATATAGATAAGCTGCAGAGCTGGGCAGAAAGGTGGCAAATGGAGTTCAATGTGGGTAAGTGTGAGGTGATTCACTTTGGTAAGAGAAACACGAAGATGGGGTACTGGGCTAATGGTCAGATACTTGGTAGTGTGGATGAGCAGAGGGATCTTGGTGTCCATGTACACAGATCTCTGAAAGTTGCCACCCAGGTAAATAGTGCGGTGAAGAAGGCATATGGTGTACTGGCTTTTATTGGTAGAGGAATTGAGTTCCAGAGTCCTGAGGTCATGTTGCAGTTGTATAAGACTCTGGTGCGGCCGCATCTGGAGTATTGTGTGCAGTTTATTCGCCATACTATAGGAAGGGTGTGGAGGCACTGGAACGGGTGCAGAGAAGGTTTACCAGGATGTTGCCTGGTATGGTAGGAAGATCGTATGAAGAAAGGCTGAGGCACTTGTGGCTGTTTTCATTGGAGAAAAGAAGGTTTAGGGGTGACTTTATAGAGTTGTACAAGATGATTAGGGGTTTAGATAGGTTTGACCATGAGAACCTTTTTCCACGTATGGAGTCAGCTATTACGACGGGACATAGCTTTAAATTAAGGGGTGTTATGTATAGGACAGATGTTAGGGGTAGATTCTTTACTCAGCGAGTCGTGAGTTCATGGAATGCCCTGCCAGTTGCAGTGGTGGATTCTCCCTCTTTATGGGCATTTAAACGGGCGTTGGATAGGCATATGGAGCATAGTGGGCTCGTGTCGGTTAGGTAGGCTTGGATCGGCGCAACATCGAGGGCCGAAGGGCCTGTACTGCGCTGTATTTTTCTATGTTCTATATTCTATGAGCCATGCTTACTATTCCTAATCAGATCCTGCCTTTCCAAATGCATGTCCATCTTATTCCATGGTATGTTCTCAAGTAAAGTACCTACCAAAGATGTTAAACTTACTGGTCTATATTTCCCAGGATTTTTTCTTACAGTTCCTTTTGAACAAGGGCACAGCATTTGTTACCCTCCAGTCTTCTAGAATCTCAACTTTGTTTAATGGTGATAAATGTATTTAACCAGGGTCGCCACAAGTTCTTCTCAGAGATCCCTGCAGTGTTCATGGATATACTTGTTAAGGACCCTGAGATTAATCCACCGTCAAATATCCTTGTATGCCCAATACCTCCTCTACTGTGATATGGACTGCTCCTAAGATATCACCACTAACTTCCTCAAAATCCCAAGTATTTATGTCTTTCTCCACGGTAAATATAAAGAAGAAATACGTGTCGAGGACCTCGTCCATCTCTTATGGTTCCAGACATGTATGTCCACTTTGGTATTTGAGGGGTCCTATTCTCTCACTAGTTATTGCTTTCCTTTCATACTCTTAAAGTAACTCTTTGGATTCCTCCTAATCTTCTCAGCCAAGGTTCTTTCATAGCACCTTTGTTGCCTTCTTGATTTCCATCAGAGGTAAACTCCTACATCCCTTATATACCGCCAGGAATTCCTTTGATCCCAGTTGCCTGTGCCTGAGCCACGCATCCCCTTTTTCAGTCAATGCCTAAATATCTCTTGGCATCCTGGGTTCCCCATTCCTGCCAACCTTGCCCTTCACTGTCACAGGAACATAAAAACCTTGAACTCTAGCTATCTCACGTTTAAA
>NW_025213641.1:0-27822 GCF_004010195.1 Chiloscyllium plagiosum | reverse complement strand
TACTGCTGTGATAATCCCATTAATCAGAAATTCAACTCCTCCTCCCCTCCTTCCAGCATCCCTGTCCTGCCTAAAGCACCTATCCCCTGGTAAGTTAAGCTGCCAGTCCTGTCCCTCGCTAAGCCATGTTTTTATAAAAGCTGTATTATCCCAATCACACGTTACTATCCACGCCCTTAGTTTATTGGTCTGACCTGCCAGCCCTCTTGCATCGAAATAATCCAACAGGCATTCCTTGCTCCCTGTCGTGTCCCAGCCTAACCTGTCTCTTCACTTTCCTGTTTCTGATTACTGTATCTCCTTCCAGCCTCGCACTTGACTCCTTGTTCATGAGGATAACTCCTCCCCAATATCGTTTAAACCTTCCCTTGTTGCACTTGCAAAATTCGCCAACACGATATTGGTCTCCTCCCCATTGCATGTGCCACCTATCTCTCCTGATCAGGTCAACCCTGTCACAGAAAGACCCCAATGATCTAAACATTTGAATCTCTCTTCCCCCCACCCCCACACCAATTCTTTTGTTACTTATTTATTTGACATATCCTCCTGCTCTTACTTTCATTAGCTCATTACAATTGAAGTAATCAGGAGATTACCACCATCAAGTTCCTAGATTTTAACTTTTCTCCAAGCTCTCAGTAATCACTCTGTAGGACCTCCTTCCTATATCTACCTGTGTCATTTGTGCCAACGTGCACAATGACTTCGGGCTGCTCCCCTCCCCCTTGGGAATTTTCTGCAGTCACTCGGAGACATCCTGGCACGTGGGAGGTAACACACCATTCTGGATTCCCTTTTGAGGCCACTGAATCTCCGATCTGTCCCTCTAACAATCGACTCTCCTATCTCTAAGGTCCTCTTTACCGCTACCCTTTCCTACTGTGCCCCAGAGTCAATGGTAATGCCACCAACTTGGCTACTGCTGCTTTTCCCTGAACCGTCATTCCCCTGAACAGGATTCAAAACGATGTACTTGTTTTCGACGGGATTGGCCACAGCGGATTCCTGCACTCTCTGCCTACTCCGTTCGCCGTTCCAGGTCGTCGCCCACCTCCTCTCTGTCTTGAACACAACAGGAAGCAAGGACTGCCTATTGGATTAAATTTTCTTTATTTAAATGCAACAGGACTGACACGTAAGCCTGATGAACTGATGGCATGGATCTTAACGTGGGACTGGGATATTACAGTCATGATTGTTGCGGGTCTTGGGTGTGACCACATCAAGAAAGCTCTTATCTATGAAGTTCTCAGTATCTCCGATGATCCTGAATGCATTCAGCTCCAGCTCCCGAACATGGTCTCCCAGGAGTTGCAGCTGGGTTCACTTTCCACACGTGTAGTCTTCAGAGACGGTGGAAATTGACCTGAGATCCCACATCCAGTAGGAGCAACGTGCAACTGACTTAAATGCTATCCCCACTGCTGCAAAACTAAACTTGAAAGGACTTTATTTGAGCTTGCCTGTATTTTTTGCTGATCTGTTGCTTTCCAAAGCCTCTTGAGCCAAATATTACTACTTATTCTGCTACCAACAACATGTTCCTCTCTACCTCTTCACATTTAGCTTTGGTTAGGGAAGGAGGGAGATACTGCAGTGATGTAGCAGTTGGGCATTAGGTACTCTTTGACACCTGGTTACTGACTACCTGCTCTCTAGCCAAGGTCACTGCTTGGTCTTGGAGGGTGTCTTACTGATGTCTTCCTTTTGGTAGTGCTGACTGCGCTGATGCTAATCTTCACCCCGACAGCCAATCTGCGTTGTCACAGTCCCTTGGTCCTTTCTGTCTAATAGTACTGTATTTATTAATTCATTGAATCCGTCGACTGCATTCCAAACTGTGTCTCACTCCATAGCGACAGAGGTTGATATTCCAGTGAATACAAGGCTATTGTAAAAATGATACAATTCGACATAGGAACAACAGTATGTCTATCCGCTCACTGAGTCTGCTTTTCCACTCAATTAGGTGAGATCGATTTTGATAATCCCCCAGTCCACTTGGCTACATTTTCCCAATAATCTTTGTATGAAAATCAGTCTGCCTCAACTCTGAATATATTTAATGAGCCAGCCTCAATAGCCACAGAATTTTCTACAATTGTTTCCCTCTCACTGATGTGAGACTTGGAGGTCTTTAATCCCATGTGGTATTTCTAGCACTCTGTTTGAAAGTTGTATCAATATTAGATGTTATCCTGTCCTATCACACCCTCTCTGTGACCAGAGACAAAACAAAAATGAAAAGGTAAGAGACTGTAATCTCCTCACTCATCCTCCACGTCAGCCTAAGATACAGCGCATCTTGATCTGTGGATTTGCCCACTCTCTATCCCACATAAATTTCCAATTCTTCGTCAGCTTCTGTATCAATTCACTCAAGGATCACGCTATCACTCTCCCTGAATCCAGGAACTCCTTCTTCAAACTGAAGACCGAAAGAAAGTCCGTGTTTGACATATTCTCTGGCTCCGTGCACCCCCTTGGTCCCGAACACTCCTAATTCTCTCCCGCGTTATCCTCTTCCCCTTAATAAACCGAAAGAATGCGTTTGAACTCTTGTTAATCTTACCCTTTAATGTTTCAACTCCTCGCCTCTACTTCTGCTCTTCTACTGAGTTTTTACGTTTAGCCCGACACTTCCTATATTTTTTTTGGACCTCCATTGACCTGCTCACTTTGGAACTGCGTTAAGCTTCTCTTTCCTTATTAATTCTGTTCGGAATTTGTGTCGCTCCCGAGGTCTTCTGGGATTGTTTACCTAAAATTCATCTTTGGTTAAACATGCTGGGCCGACACTGTCATCAATTCCATTTTGATCAAGTGAACCACCATCCCCGCCGCTCGCTGTTCTGCTACAGTTTCATCCAGAAGCAACTATACTTTGGCCAGATCCTGTCATTTTTTCTTCATAAAATTAGTCTCCCAAATCCAAAAAGCTTTTATTTTTCAAACAATTTTGAGTATGAGTCACGGCCACTGGTCCTTTCCTGCTCTCTCAATCCTGCATGCAACATCTGACTGCCTTCGTTCCCCACGGTGAGGCCCAGCACAGCCCCGCCCATTGATGTGTCTGCTATACGTTGATATAAGAGGCTCTGCAGAATAAATTTCAAGGCATCTGCCCTCTCTAAATAAGTTATCATTGCCCGAATGAATGTTTGGAATTGAAATGCCTGAATATGATGATCCTATTGTTGTATTAACACACCTCAGTAAATTGGTTTTATATCAGCTCCTGTACTTTCTTTTATCTGGGAGTCTGCAATATATCCCCAGCGGTGCGTCTGAAGAGTGAGAAAACAGGTCCACCAAGCCTCATTAGAAGATCCTTCTTACTGCAGTAACTGACTCCATTATTAATAATGCAACCCCACTTACTTTTTTACCACCTCTCCTGTCGTGCCTATCGATCTTGTACCACAGGATATTGAGTTGTCAGCCCTGACCTCCCTCAAACACATCTCTGTGATGGCAAAAATGTCACACTTTCCCATTTCACCTTGTTCCCTTATCATATCTGTCTGTCGGATAATATTCCCAGCATTAAGGTAGAGGACATCCAGCCTGGAATGTAACACCTGGAATACTCTATAACGCGAAGTTCTTCAGTCATTCATTCATTGTTTGTTCTCAAGCTGCCCAATTCATGAACCAAAACTGTAACTCTGGGAATGAATTAATATTTATTGAATGAAATTACTCTTTTAATAAATGTGCTCATCAAATACAACTTTCCAGAACTCAACAATCAGCTCCACATGCAATGAGTTTCTGCTGATTAATTCCCTGTTCAGTGCGCAGAGGGGAGAGCTCGAAGAACGAAGCTCTAAAAACGGCAGGTACTGTGGCGCTGGTAAAGCACAGCCAGTCGGGCAGCATCTGAGGAAAAAGAGTCAAAACTTTGGACATCAGCCCTTCATCAGGAAGGCATTGGTGCCTTCCCATGTTTTCCATTCCATGATTGACAGGATATTGGGAACCATACGTGTTCCAGAAGGCAGCACTGTATATAGACCTGAAATGGAAAGCAGTCAATCATTTGTTCGGAAAGGGAGTAGACATTTTGAGGTGAAGTACAGATTGATTGAAGTACAAACAAAAGAATAGACAAATCCCTTGGGCCTGACGGACAAAACCCGAGGTTACTACAGGAAGACAGGGAAGAGATTCCTGCGCCTTTGTCGATTATCTTTACATCCTCACTGTCGACTGGCGTAGTGCCAGATAATTGGAGGGCGGTAAATGTTATGCCTTGTTCAAGGAAGGTACTAGGGATTATCCTGAGAATTACAGACCAGTCAGTCTTACATCAGTATTGAGCAAAGTATTGGAGGAGTTTCAGAGAGACAGAATTTAATATTGTTGTGTTTGTGTTCGCCGAGCTGAGAATTTGTGTTGCAACTTTTCGTCCCCTGTCTAGGTGACATCCTTAGTGCTTGGGAGCCTCCTGTGAAGCGCTTCTGTGATGTTTCCTCCGGCATTTGTAGTGGTTTGAATCTGTCGCTTCCGGTTGCCAGTTCCAGCTGTCCGCTGCAGTGGTCGGTATATTGGGTCCAGGTCGATGTGCTTATTGATTGAATCTGTGGATGAGTGCCATGCCTCTAGGAATTCCCTGGCTGTTCTCTGTTTGGCTTGTCCAATAATTCCCAGCCGATCTCATGTTGCTTGTCATCTGCGTGTGTGGCTACTAGGGATAGCTGGTCGTGTGTCGTGGCCAGTTGGTGTTCATGGATGCGGATCGTTAGCTGTCTTCCTGTTTGTCCTATGTAGTGTTTTGTGCAGTCCTTGCAAGGGATTTTGTACACTACATTTGTTTTGCTCATGCTGGATATCGGGTCCTTCGTTCTGGTGAGTTGTTGTCTGAGAGTGGCTGTTGGTTTGTGTTCTGTTATGAGTCCTAGTGGTCGCAGTAGTCTGACTGTCAGTTCGGAAATGCTCTTGATGTATGGTAGTAGAGCCAGTTCTTTGGGTTGTGGTATGTCCTCGTTACGTTACGGCCATTGCAACGGACAGCTGGAACTGACAACCGGAAGCCACAGAGTCAAACCACGACAAATGCCGGAGGAAAGATCACAGAAGGGCTTCACAGGAGGCTCCCAAGCACTGAGGATGTCACCTAGACAGGTGACGAAACGTCTGCAATAGAAATTCCCAGCTTGGCGAACAGAACCACAATAACGAGCACCCGAGCTACAAATCTTCTCACAAACGTAGAATTTATGATGGCTTGGAAAATCATAGTTTGATTAGAAATAGTCAGCATGGCTTTGTGAGGGGCAGGTCATGCCTCACAAAACGTATTCAAATCTTTGAGGTTGGGATCAAACACATTGAAGAAGGTGGAGCAGTGGATGTGGAATGCATGGATTTTAACAAGGCGTTTGATAATATTCCCCAAGTCAGGTTCATTCGGAAAACAAGGAGTGATGGAATACAAGGAAACCTGTCTGACTGGATACAGAATTGGCTGGCACTTAGAAGACACAAAGTGGTGGTAAATGGGAACTATTCAGTCTGGAGCCCAGTGATCAGTGGTGTTCCGTTGGGATCAGTTCTGGGACCTCTGCTGTTTGTGATTTTTATAACTGACTTGGATGAGGAAGTGGAAGAGTAGGTTAGTAAGTCTGTCGATATAACAAAGATTGTTGATGTTGTGGATTGTGTGGAGGGTTGTTGTAGTTTGCAATGGGACTGATCAGTGACAGATGGAGTTCAACTGGAAATGTGTGAAGCAATTCATTTTGGAAGGTCGAATTTGCATGCAGAAAAAATAGGCAGGATTCTTGCATTGTGGAGGAACAGGGTGATCTCGTGGTCCATGCAATAGCTCCCTCAGAGTTGCCACCCAGTTTGATAAGGATGTTAAGAAGGTGAATAATGTTTTCATTAGCAGAGGCATAGAGTTTCAGAGCTGTAAGGATATGCTGCAGCTCAATGGAACCCTGGTGAGATCACACATAGAATATTGTGATCAGTTCTGGTCGCCTCATTGTGGGAAGGACGTGGAAACTTGAATGAGGGTGCTGAGGAGATTTATCAGGATGCTAACAAAGAAGAGTTCAGGGCTTTTCTCAGAGGAGCAAAGAAGGATGAGGGAGGACTTGGTAGAGGTGGACAAGATGATGAGAGGCAAAGATAGAGTGGATAGCCAGGCACTTTTTCTCATGGTGGAAATATCTATCACGAGGGAGAAAAACTTTCATGTAATTGGGGGAAGGTTTAGTGGAGATGTCAGAGGTCGGCTCCTTACAAAGAGAATGGTGGTTGGTTGGAATGTACTGCTGGCAACTGTAGTAGAGTCAGCTGCATTGGGGATAAATTAAGCGACTATTGGATAGGCAAATGAATGATAGAATAATGAAGGGTATGTCTGTTAGTCTGATCTTAGGGTAGGATAAAAGATTGGCTGGACGTTAAGGGTCAAAAAGTCGGCACTGTGCTGCACTGTTCAGTGTTTCATGTTTCACTCAGCTTGGGGATTTTTATCAATTGTTGAATGTGTGAGGGAGTGATGTATGTGAAATCAGGAAGCTTTGTAAGGACGTTAGGCCAAGTCGTCCACTAAAGGTGTGCATTCTTACAATCACCTGAGTACAAGTACAATATTTGTGTTACGACGTACACTGGACAGAATCCGTCAAGTTCAGTTATTAACGGCTGTTTTCTTCAGATAGATTCTGTTGGGTGATCCATGTATTAAGTTTTGTCCGTCAACAGAGATGTACAATTTTATTTTGATACTGATGAATGTGAAGGTGACATTTATTGAACACGGTTTTAGAGGTTTCTTTGCGAGACACAAAGTGATGCAGAATACTGTCAACTTGTTAACATCTTCGCCCAGTGTCTGGTCCAGATAGCAGATGTTTGGAGTCTGTGGGGCAGCCCAGATGCCATCACTATAAGTAACTTGTGCGATGTGATTCTGACACTCCATGTCCAATCATCTGCCCCGGGCAAGGCTCAGACCGAAGATGGAGTCAAAATAATTTGTTGTGAAATAATGTTTGAATGACTGCTCTGACCCAGGTGTAAGCTCTCTGGATTCATTTAAGAGGAGAACAATGTCTTACCCAGTATCACTGGCAGCTGTGACTGAATTCAAATCTTCGAAAATCTTTTTTCAATGTAGGTTATAATTGCAAGCTGATCTGAAAAAAATCATATATTTGTTATGTTCGTGAATTGTGATTCACAAAAATGTTAAATATCATTATTCAACTAAACAATAATTGCCTCATCTCTGAAAACAATTAGGTTGATGTAATATGATCAGATATTTATGGAACTAAAATATACTTTCCTGCCAACATTTTATGATAGAAAAATAAAGAACGTATATTTTATGCAATATCGAACAAAGAACATGTTATCTGACTAAAGCAGTGATCAACAATTACATACATTTGGATACATGAACACCAACTAAGCACAAAAGGGCATCATCCTCTCTCACTAGTATTCTCACATACGGATGAGGAAGGACACCACTTCGACTGGGACAACACATCCATCCTAGGACAAACTAAATAGAGGCTCGCACAGGAATTCCTAGAAGCATGGCATTCCAACCTGAACAGTATCAACAAACACATCGAGTTTGACCTCAACTTCTACCACTGAGAAAAGAAACAGGATGTGACTTCACCACAGCAAATAACATCACCACATGAAAGTACATCACCAATCCAAAGAAACCCAAGCATATAAATAGAAAGCAACAATTTTCAGCATTGGTTCGCCTGAGGCCCACTGAAGATGAAGATGTTGAAACGTCTGGAAATGAACTTCCCAGCTCAACAAACAAACCACCACCCAAAACCTCAACCTGAACTGCAAATCTTCTCAAATCTCACTACAATTACATACTCATTGTCAGTATTCAAATGAATACATCCTCGCTCCAACATTTGGAAAGTCGTTGGCTTCTGAATGATTGCATTTTTAGAGTGAGAAAACGATTGAACCATCATATATAAATAGCGTACTTACACATTTTTATATAATCAATCAGTTTAATTTCTCATTAAGTGTGCGAGCTTCAGCTCTTTACCAACAATTGAAAAATGACAAAAATTCAACATGAACAGAGAATATTAGTTTAAATAAATGAATTGTGTTATTAAATTGAAGTGAACAATAATTTGAAACCTTGCAATTTTTAGAATGAATGGTATTTAATGTGAAATGTGAAAAAGAACGATGAACATACTGCCTTGTGAGTGAACAGTCAGACATTTTCAAAGAGTTTTGTGGCAAATGAAAGGAAAGATTTGATTTAGTAATTGGGGATTCAAGATTTAAAATTTTCATATACTGATTCCTAATTAGAATTCATCATCAAGCTGACCTTGCAATACTTGCATTTTAAATGGTTATGCTGCAGCAAAATGATCAGATATTTCCCAACATTTACAACTGGACATAATCTGATACTGGCTTTGACCTGCATTTGTACATGTTAGAGTACGGAACTTTAATGTACACAAGGAGGCTATAGGGCCACTGTGTATGCATCAGCTTGTGAAATGTCCCCCAAATCCTCCCATTTGCCCCCTCTCTCACTGTTGCCCTTTAAATTCGGAACTTTCAAATATATATCCAGTTCCCTCCTGACTCTTCATTCACAAATCTCCCAGGCAGGGCATTCCAAATCCTAACAACTCTCACAGTAAAAACAAAACTTTTGCCTTATCTCACTCCGAGGTCTTGTGCTGACGATCTTGAAACGGAATGCTGTAATACTAGCTAAGAGAAAGGGAGTATTCTTACTTTACTCTGATTTTTTTTTCATTATTTTGATCACTGCAATAAGTTCACATCTTCGTCTGTTCTGATAAATGAAGAGTATTTTCATTATTCTAATTTCTTGCATCCTACCTTTAACTAATTCCTTCATTCCACTTATCATTCTGATTATTTATAAGGTTTATTGGTATTTTTCTGCAAAGTAATGCAGGGTGTGTGTGTGTGTGTGTATGAGAGAGAGAGAAAAAAAATCAATTCTCTGTAACGTCTGAATTACACCCAGTGCCTCGTGTAAAAGTGGTAAGGGTTAGGAAGGCAGTATAGATTAACATATGGTTAAACAGCTAGCTTAGGGGTGAGGGTCTCATATTCCTGTATCATTGGGCCGTCTTCCAGATAGGTGGGAGCTTCAAAATATGGACAGATTGCATCTGAACTGGAGGAGCACCAACATCCTGGTGGGCAGGTTTTCTAGTGCAAATTGGGTGGATTTAAACTAATAAACCAGGAGGCTGTGAAACAAAGCAGCAGGTCAGGAACTGAGCAGAAGGTAGAGGTGAGTAGGACATCAGTCACAGCCAGTCTCATGACCATGCTGCGAGAAGGATTCAAAACAGTTCAAAATATGTGAGTTGGAGCATGGAATAAATGATAGAGGTGTTTATCAGAAATTAACAAATGAAGATGGAATGTGTGGGGGACGTGAGGGAGTGAGGTGTGTGAGATTAGGAAATTCGTACTCAAGAAAATATTAAAGGGGAAAAACAAATCAAAAGAAGTTAATTAAAAACCTTAGGCCTAAAAGCACACACCATTTTGAATAAAATTGATGAGCTGGCAGTAGATACAGAGATAAATGGGTATGAACTTGTAAGGATGATTGAAACATGGTTACAGGAAGATCAGCGCTGGACAGTGAACTGTACATGGGTACTCGGTATTCCAAAAGGATAGACATGAAAGTAAAGGAGGTGGAATTGATGTATTGGTTAAGGATGAGATCAAGGCTATATTAAGAAGTGATATTGGCACGAGGGAACAAAATGAAGATCAGTCCAGGTACAAATTAAAAGCAAGGGAAGAAACCTCTTTGGAAGAGTAATTTTCAGCCACCGTCTCCCCAAAGTACTTCTGAGGTCGGAAATAATGAGGATTCGTGACAAGGTAACAACGGTGGGATAAACGTGCATATTGATTCAATTAATCAACTTAGCAATGGGTCGGCTCCGAGTACAATTCATAGAGTATATGAAGGATTGTTTGTGAGAGCACATGTCTTGGAACCAACCAGAGAGCAGGGTACTTTAGATTTGATGTAAGGATTGAATAAAAAACGATCTTGCAGTTATGGATTCTCTAGGAAAAAATGACCACAACATGCAGTAGTTACAAACTCAGACTGAAAGAGTGAGAAAAAGGTCACATACAAGAGCCTCAATGTTGGGCTATGATACCTACAGTGGCCTAAGGAAGGTTTTCGTGGAGGGGTGGGGGCGGTGGGGGGGGGGGGCGAGGGTGTGAACAGTCAAAGCCAGGACAGATGAAGAAACTTGGCAAATACTTAAGGGGATACTGAATACCTCTCAATTAAAGTACATTCGTGAGACAAGAGGAATTGCATGACAGAGAAAAAGTATCTATGTCTAGATAAGGAAGTCAATGACAGCATGAGTGCAAAAGCTAGGGCAAATCATACTGCACAAGTTAGTCATGCTCTGGGGGATTGGGTAAGGCGGTGGCATAGTGCAGTACAGCTGAACTGTTCATAGAGAGACCCAGATAATGTTCTGGGGAGCTGGGTTCGAATCCTGACATGGCAGATGGTGGAATCTGAAATCAAGTTTGGGATTACCAAGATGATGGTGAACATGAATAGATTGTCAGGAGAAGCTCACCTGTTTCCCTGATGTCCTATGGGGAAGGAAACTGCCACCTTACCTGGTCTGGCCGATATGTGACTCCAGACCCACATCAATGTAGATAACTCCTAACTTCCCTCTAGGAAATCAAGGATGGTCAATACATGCTGGCCTACGCAGCAATGCCCTCTTTCTGGGAATTAATGAAAACAAACAAAAAACTTCAGCAAAGGGTTAACAGACAACATTAAAAGAAGCTATGAAAGGAAATGAACGGAATCATAAATACTGATGCCAGTAGCTTTCACTAGTACATTAAATAAAGCACAGAGTGAAACAAAGTGATGGCTCTTTGTAGGGTGAAACTGACAAGGTAACGGTGAAAAACTCAAAAATGGCTGAGGCACAAAAGCAATGCTTTCTGTTTTCACCTACTACACCACAAACTGTAGTTCCTACAGAGGAAATTGTTGGGATTACTGCTATTTGTCATTTTTATAAATGACCTAGATGAGGGCACAGAATGATGTGTTAGTACATTTAATGATGATACTAAGGTTGGTGAAGTGTGGATAGTGCTGAAGGATATTCCAGGTTACAGAGGGATATAGGGATGTTGCAGGTGACAGAGTTGGGCTGTGAGGTGGCAACTTGAGTTGATGTGCAAGAGCGTGAGGCGATTCACTTTGGAAGGACCAAAAGGAATAAAGAGTACTGGGCCAATGGTAAGACTCTTTGCAGTGTCGATGAGCAGAGAGATCTCGGTGTCAATGTATGTTGATCACTGAAAGTTGCCAACCTGGTTAATAGGCTTGTTAAGAAGGCGTACAGTATGTTAGCTTTTATTGGAAGAGGGATAGAATTTTGGAGCCACACGATCATACTGCAGGTGCACAAAACTCCGGTGTGGCCGCACTTGGAGCACTGTGTATATTTCTGCTTTCTGCATTACAAGAAAGACGTGGAGGGTTTGGAACGGGTTCAAAAGAGATTTATGAGGATGTTGCCTGATTTGGAAGGAAGGTCATATAAGGTATTTTCAGCTGTTTTCGTTCGAGAGAAGAAGGTTGAGAGGTGACTGAATTGATCTGTATAAGATAATCAGAGGGTTAGATAGGGTGGACAGTGTTATGAATTTTTAAGTGTACTATACCTTCAAGAGAGTTGAAAGGCTGTCCAAAGGCTTAGCAAACGCACAGAGGAGTGGAAAAATTAAAAATGTAATATTTGGTCAAACAGCGAGCAGTATCTGGGTTGCTATGAGACAAATTCAAATTCAAATTCAGCCAATCAGTTTAAATAATGTGCTAAGATGCCAAATGCTAATCAAGTTTGTATTTAGTGCTTTGACAATATTAAAACCAATGAAACAATCCAATCTTTTGGGGTATAAATATTAAACATTTTGAACAGTTGGCCAGAGCAGCAAAGAGCAGCGAGCCGCTAACAATTCCAGCCTGGCAGCAGAAAGATCTGCTCTCTGACAGGGACCTTATCAGCCAAAGACCTGGGAAGCAGAATCCGCAAGAATAAGGAAAGAAGACAGGAATATGGAGAAGAATCGACAGCTGCCTGGTTTTGAAATAATATTTTTTTTAAATCGTAATCAGGATTCTTTGATCGGAATATTATTATAGAGGTGGAGGTATCAGTGTGCATATCAGTCTATTGGGACGTAAAAACGGCGAACTTGCAAAATTTTGAGCAATACCATGATGACCTTTGAAACGATAAGGTGCTTTTCGGTGATTAAACAGAAGAAAGAATGTCTGTGGAATGGATAAAACCCGTTCAGTTAGCAGCCCCAAGCAGCATTTTTATACAGGCAACAGTTCAAATGCCGCCAATTAACTTGAAATGGCACTGAGAGGTTAAGCATCCATTTTAGTGCAAACAATATGAAGCCAATCTTATCATGAGAATTTCTTGTGTCAGTAGAGAGGCAATTGGACAGAGGGGGAGAGTCCACTGCTATATGAAAAAATGATGACAGGGAAGTGTCATCTGCGAAAGAAATATTGGGGTCTCACAAAAAAATCTCCATGCTCTGCCTAAAAAGCTCTATCCATCAATAAAGTTGCAAAACATGCTGCACAAATATTCTTGAAACCAGAAAACAACTGAGAAGGCATTTCAGACAGAGAAAGACGAGGGAATAAGATATAGAAATTTCAAGAGAGTCCATTCTGGATGAACTTTGAGAAACTAAGTTTAATTTTGTTCTTACTAATAATGGATTTATGAGTAGAATCTGCATTAGTGAAACCACATATCAGGAAAATCTTGTTTTATTCCAGAATAAGTAATTAGTTACGGAGAGATTGTTCAGTTTGTGAGTGATTTGTTCACTGTTAAAGTTAGAATCATAGAACACCTAGAGTACGAAAACAGGCCCTTCAGACGATCAAGGACCACACTGACCTCCCAAAGAGTAAACCACTCAGATGCATTCTCTACTCTATTAACTATATTTACCCCTGACTAATGCACCTAACTTAACATTCGTGAACACTATGGGCAATTCAAGGAATCCGCACATCTTTGGAATGTGAGAGGAAACAGGAGCACGTGTTTGAATCCCACGCAGACACGAGTAGAATGTGATAACTCCACATAGAGGTTGGAATCGAACCTGGGTCTTTAGCGTTGTGAGGCAGCAGTGCTAGACCCAGAGCCACGGTGTCACCCCAAGACAGGCAAATAGTAATTGTTAATCACAGAATACGTGAAAGGATTCCATTTCATTGAACCACTCCTTTATAACAAGCTGGGTGTCAAAAAGCAGGTGGGTTACATCACTTGTCACACTCTCTTACCATATTATAAGGCGAGGAGATCTTCGCTGGGTGCATTGCTTTTAATTATCAGATTGATGTTGACCTCCACTTCGTAATATTATAGAGAGTTCGAAGCGGGTCAAGTGAATGATATATTGGTATATGGGGCTTAGCAGGAAAAATGTGTCTGTGCTTTAATAGATTGGTGGTTTGAATGGAAAAACAGTGCATTATCCAATGGAGAGATTCCAAATCTGAGGCACAGAGAAATCAGTCATCTGGATCGCAAAAAACAAACGTTGCATGCACATCATAGGGAGGCAATATAAATTTTCAAACCTTTTGAAAGAGAATACATTCAGGAGTAGGGAAGATATCCTACAGTTTTGTAGGGTACGGTGAGACTACTTCAGGAGAGTTGAGGTCCCAGTGACATGAAAAGCAGTCCAGAGAAGATTCACTCAACTGGTTCCTGTGAGGAGCATTTATCTCTGGAGGAAACATTGTCAGATTGGCCTTGAATCAGTTGGAGTTTAGGCAAATGACGCATGATCCCGTTTAAACCCATAATGTTCTGAGTAGTCTATTCAAGTTGAATGCTGAAACAATATTTCAATTTGTGCGAGATATTTCCAGAAATGGATGGACTCTTGGTCTCTTGGACTCTTGGAAACTGGAGAATATCCCAGTGAAGGAGTTGGTGATTGTTTTAACCATCTCAAAGGGTTCTGCGTCTGTGGGAACTTCCCTCCCAGAGATTGATGGAAGGTAAGACATTGAATATTCTTAAAACACAGTCAGACAGTTTGTCGGCTATGAATTATGAATTAAAGTTATAGGGCATAGCAGGAATGTGTGTTTCTGGCCACAATCAGATCATCCATGATCTTATCACATGGCAGACTTGGTTCAAGTTGCCCAATCACTTACTCCTGATCTTAGTTTCTAAGTTGTTATTGCCTTTAGATACTGACAAATAACGAAAGCATTTTCAAGCGCACAAAGGCTCTCCCTTTCAGAATGATGAGCACAACTTGCAAATGTGATTTTAAATCAGCACTGAGAAAGCACTCGTGGAAGTTTCATAGAGTTACAGAAAGATCAGATGCTTATGTCAAAGTAAAAGCCTCATTAAAACTGCGTTAGAAATCAGATCGGTTAGTATGGGTGCCTTTAATAGAGCAGATTCCTGTCAGTTGTTCTTGTGAGGTGAATTACGTTAGCAAGACCAGCATTTATTGCCTGTGTCTCGTTTCCATTCAGAATGTGGTGGTGAACCCCAGTGATCCTCGTGGTGCAGGGACACGAACTGATATATTCAAAGAGAGCCACAGGACTCTGAACAGCTGACAACGAAGGGACAATGATATTGATTCAATCCAGGATGCTGTGTAACCTTGGAGATTGTATTCCTCACCACATGATGCTCACAGCGATGGAAATAGTGGGACGGTCTCTTGCTGTTCTTATTTTGGGGAATTTACAGAGTGATGTAGTTAAGGTCTTTTATGAAGGAGCCAGAAATAGCATTTTATACTCAGAGTTGAACTCTCCTTTTACGTACTCTCTGCCACCTCTGCATGTTTTATTTATAAAGCTTGTGAATAATTTAGGATGGACCAGGATATAGCACCTCACACTGGAACATATGTATTTTCCGTGACACTGAAGTATGTCCTTTGTAACATTCCCAGCAATCGTCAGAGCTGAAAGAAAATCTGCTGAAATTTTAAGAAATGTTGAGGCGCCACACTAGGCGAGAAAGTACATGTCGTCTGCACTTGATGGAGATACAGAAATTCTGAATAACTGAACAATCTGAACAAGAATCAAGTGATAGAAAAAAATAACAAGTCTTTTCTTGGACCATGACCCCCACCATGGCACATCAGGCCACTGTATCCAATGAGGTAACTGATCTAATTTCTCCTGGTGATCCCCTCCCCACACACTGCCCTCCTAAACATCAGCCAATGGCCCCAAGCTGATAGCCCTCTGATAGTACAGGTCACTTCCATCTCCTCCAGACATCCACAAACAGGGTGGTCCAGGCAGACACATTGCTTCAGTCTGCACCTGCTACAAACAACCCATCTCTTCCTACTTTGACTCAGTAAACACTCCTGGTCCAGTCCATGCCCACGCACATCCGTGATTCATCTGACACTTTACACCAATTTCAGAATTTCCATTTTGCAGGTTCCATCCGCCTCCTCGTTCCCATGGACGTATCATCCCATTACACATCCACCCACGCCCCTCCCCACTCCCACTTGGATGGTCTCAGGGTTCTTCGCTTCTTCCTGGAACAAAGGCCTGAACTGTACCCAAACACCACCATCATCCTCCAACTGGCTGAGCCCGTCCTCAATCTCAACAACCTTTCGTTTTAACATTCCCCTGATTACTCTAACTTTGCCTTTCCTACACATCTTTTCTCTCTTTTGGAGTATCTTGCCCCACAGCTCCTGACTACTGTTTGGCGGCCTGTATAAGATTCCAATTATGTTTTTGTTTCACCTTTTCGATACCTCAATTTTACCCACACAGATACCCCGTCATCTGACCCTACTTAATTTCTTACTATTGTTTTAGTTTTATTTCTTACCAATAAGGCAACCCCACCTCCTCCGCCCACCTGCCTATCTTTTCAATAAGATGTATATCCTTGAATATTCAGCTCCCAATCCTGATACCCTTGCAGCCATGTCTCCTGCTGGCTGATACGTCATACCTGCCAATTCTGATCTGCACCACAAGCTCATTTACTCTGTTCCTTACACTGCATACTTGCAGATATAACGCCTTCAGACCTGTATTAACCGTCCCTCTTCATATTGTCATTCGTTTTTTCAGTGTGCTTGAAGTTTGATTGCTAACACTCTCCATACACTCTGTCATATTTATGTCTGTGTTGGAGATTTTAATAACTTCTCCTGAGTTCTGCACTCTTACCTCCTTATTTAACTCGGGCTTTCTAATTTCGCCAATATCTGACCTTGCCCACCCTCGCCCTATTTAGTTTAAAGCCCTGTCTCCAGCCCTGGATGTGCGATCGCCTAGTACTCTGGTCCAAGCACGGTTTGGATGAAGACCACGCCATTGGATGCCATTCAGCCCGTTTACTCTGCTTTGCTATTCATTTAGAATTTAGTTATGCTGTTCCTTTCAATGGCAGGGTCTTTACCCGGCATCCCTGGTGGGTCAGAAAGTCCCCAGTGTCTTTGTGTAGACAGCCCTGCTGAGGGAGCAACCAGTGCCAGGCGATGAGTTCTGGGGAGTCTCAGGCCTGGCTCGAGGAAAGGCTGCATGCAGTGATGGATGGACTGAGAGACTGAGAGGGATAGCTTGGGAACCAGTGACACTGCACTCACACGAGTGGACAGGCAAGTCTCCTGTTACCCAGAGCAGCCTGAACACCAGGGTCGCTTTTACGAAAACCGGTTGCATTTGCTGCATTTCTTCATCGACCTGGAGGAGAAATACTGCCGATGGCATAAACACGGAGACAGACAGTGGAGAGACGAAAAGAGTTAATGCTCCTAATGCAAACATGGGGAGATTATATAAACGCCACACAGATAGGCTCCAGAGATTGGAATTGAACCTGAGTCCCTTGCACTGTGAGGCAGCAGAGCTGTGTCACCATGCCAGCCAATGATGGCTGACAGGATTAGTGTAGTTACATGTTGCTTTCTGCAGTCAATTCGTTGGAATATTCTTCCTCAGTCTCACTAAGATTAGGAAGCCTTTCTATAGTAGCAGAGGTTAATTTAAAATAAACAATAAGGTGGAGAATATGGAACGTATAATTTAGCTCCCCATATGAAAGGAGACTGCAAGAGTTTAGTTAAGATCTATAAAAGGAAGAGATGCAAGAGTGAACATTGAGCAACTTTAAAACGAGGCCAGCTACAGAGAAACAGAGAACAAAGAATTGGAGAATGAACTGAATAGGTGCTTTGCATTAACCCTCACAATAGTTGACAGCTAGCAGCATTCCATAACATCAAGACAGTCAAGGGCGAGAGCTGAGTGTCGTGGTCGGTGCTAATGAGAATGTGCTGTGGAAGCTGCAATGTCTGAAGATGGATAAATCACACAGACTGGAAGGCTATCAACCCAAAGTTCTGAAGGAAATAGAGGAGAAGATTGTGGAGGCAGTGGTGGTGGATTTTCAGAAATAAATGTCCTCAGGGAGCGTCGTAAGGAACTGGAAAATCGGAATGTAAATTTCTGTGCAAGGAAAGAAGGGAGGCACGGACAAGAAATCATAAGGCAGTTGGCCTGACATCGTACATTAATTGGGTTTTCGAGCCCACTATTAACAATGAGGCTGGATAGTAGAGTCATAGAGATGTACAGCACGGAAACAGACCCTTCGGTCCATCACGTCCATGCCGAACCAGATATCCCAATCTCATATCGTCCCATTTGCCAGCACCTGACCCATATCCCTCTAAACCCTTTTTAATCATATACCCATCCAGATGCATTTTAAGTGTTGCAATTGTATCAGCCTCATTAGCCATGGTTGATTTACCTCTTCAAATAGATTTGTATGTATTTAAAGAATGTGTATGTGTTATAAATGATGGATCCTTTTAAATTCTAGCTATTGCTTGTCTCCTGGCAAAGCTTTTAGTGATTTGCCCAAGTCACCAACTTGCCAACTCAGCCAACTTCCCACTCATACTCTCTTAGTTTCTTTTGTTCAAATTCCAATCTCTAGTTTCAGAATGAAGTACGCAACAGTCAGATCTCACAGGGTCCATTGTAGTAATGCTATTAATTAGACTTTCTCATTGCATAGGGCTAAATCTAAAGTAGCCCAATCTCTAATTGATTGTGCTGTTAAATTTCAACTGAGGTGTTTTGGGCTGTATTAATTGCACATTTGTCATTGAACATTCAAACTTTTGAACTTATGATGGAGTGAAGGATATTGATGAAGTAGCTGGAGATGGCTTGGCCTCGGATATTTCGCTGAAAAGCTGGGCCCTTGTAATGCAGTACTTGGAGGCGCATAGTAAAATAGGGCTGAGTCAGCATGACTTCCTCAAGGAGAGGTCTCGCTGACAAGTCTGCCAGAATTCTTTCAGATGATAATGTGCAAGTTTGACAAAGGAAGGATGTGATTTGATTGGCTAATTGGGACTCTGCAAAATATGAATCTGCCTTAAATTGAATTTTGTTCATCTATTGGTTACAAGTTGCATGAACAGAGATACAAAAACAGTTAAAAATAAAAAAAAACAAATCCAGCACTAGCTAAATACAATCACGATGGCGGGTCGGGTGACGAGTTGTTTCTGCATGATGTGCTAGCTGGAGACATTCACTGATTCCCTCAGCAATCCTAACCTGCGGTGTGACCAGTTCACTAAATGTGCTATCCAATACCTCTTCAGCATTGCAGATGCTCCACAGTGAGTCTATACTTAGCTCCAGAGCCGTCATGTGGTCAAACAACACCTGCGGCTGGACACACTTCTCGCAAGTGTAAGAGTCAGGAACGTCAGACACGTTCCTAAGCTCCCACATCAAGCAATAGTCACATGCCACGGGTCTGACATCCCCTGCCATTGTAAGCTTAACTTTATATGAACTAACTAAAACCAAACAATGCACTTAAATAAATGAAAAAGATGGATAAGAAATAAAAGCCTTACCTTACAGGAACTTTTTCTTATGGTTAGTGGAGGGGGGCGTTAGGGAGATATACGTGTAGTGTCTCGGTATAGCCACTGCACAGATATAAATTAAGCCCTAACCTTCCCGGCAGGCCTTGCTTCACTCCTCCTCCTCTCCCGCCGCACTGGAAGAATGGAGTTCGTTGTCAAGCAGGTTTGATGGAGGTGATAGATATCTGATAATGTCATCAATGGATTGATTCAAAGCACTCCTCTTTCCCAATTAATGAACTCACACTTAAGTATTTATTGTCAAGTCTGTCCATTTTAAAGAAAAAAAAAGTCTTGCCGGAGTTGTGCTGAAATGATATTTAAATTTTGGTGCGACAAGATTATGCCATGTGCCAATGAGGTTAGGAATAGAATGGTAGTAGAGAAAGATCTGGTAGAGGAGGCAGCAGTTCCGATATGTGTATCATTGGGATTCCCGAGTCCATCTCTCAAGCAAATCTCTATAATGTTAACATAGCAGTTATATATACTCACCCAATCTCCAAGTTCATCCATCTTTCCAGTCATACTCCTCACATTATAATCAGCGTACTTCAGACTGTCAGGCCCATTGTAATCAGTAACCTCTGCCTGTTTGTTGTTGGTCTTAGCTGTACTGGGATTAGTCGCCAACCCCTCCTCAGTCGTGGACTTGTGGACCTACTGCTCTGGTTCCCACTGTGCCCCCCTCCCCCCGACGGCCACACTAGTTTAAACCCTCCTGAGTGACAACAGCAAAGATGCCTGCCAGGAGATTGCTGCCAGTTCAGGTCCATCCTGTCCTTCTTGCGTACATCCTACCGACCTGCAAATCCCAATGATCCACATATCGGAGATGGCTGCCAATTAAGGTCCATCCCGTCCTTCTTGTGTATATCCTATCGACTCATGATCTGATGGCATTGGGCTGAAGTGAGTTTATGTCAACGCAATGATTATTATGGGTAAGGCAGATGAGTTTACAGTCTGATTCAGTACATGGGACCATGATGTTGCAACCATTACAGGCACTTAGTTTGGAGAAGGACAGGACAGGGCGTTCAACGTTCCAGCATTTTGTTGTGCTAGACGAGATACAGAGGAAGGTAAAAGAGGTGGAGGAGCAGTATTACTAATCAGGGATAATGTTGCATTAGCACTCAGAGAGGTCGTACTGGAGGGCTCATCCACTTAGGCAATATGAGTACAGCACAAAAGTAAGATTGATGCAATTACTGTGTTCGGATTATACTATAATCCTTTCAACAGCCACCGAGACTTTGAGAACAAATGTGTGGACCAGTTATGGAAAGGTGTAATAAAAACAGTGTTGTCATAGTGAGTGACTTCAACAGCCCCAACATTGACTGGGACTCCCTTAGAGGAAGTGGCTTAGACGGGACAGAATTTATTTTGTTTACTTGAAACGATATGTGGATAGTCCACCACAGGAAGGGTCATACTGGACCTCGTATTGGCTAACGAGCCTGGACAGGTGACTGACATTTCAGGGGGACAGCATTGTGGAATCATTTTGGAAACTCCTTCAGTTTTAAGATAGCTTAAGAACATGGATAAGTCAGGACCGTTTGAGAAGCTATGGAATTGGAGTAAGGCAAGTTATTCAGTATCAGGCAGGAGGTAGGTAATGTTAATTGGGAGGAGTAGCTATCAGGCAAATCCACATTTTGTGTGTGGCAACTGTTTATTAAATCCTAATTGCAATATCATCTGGCGAACATACTCCCGACTGTTCGAATTTCAATCTATTTTATTTGAACAGATATTTCGAAGTCGCTGTATACCAGAGAATAGCAAGAGATAATGGATGATTGTGCCCTGTCTCCTTCACTGAGGCAGCTTGTCTCTACAGGCACCTAACGTTTTTATTGTGGGTCGGAGAACCTCAGAATTAATAGAGCACAGACGGAGGCCATTCAGTCCTTCGTACACCCACGAGCTCTCCATCTACGCTGTCTGAAAGCAGAGAGTGTTATTGGAGATAGACAAAGAGAGAGAGAGAGAGAATGAAATAGAAAGAATGAATGTGAAGGGAGATTAACAGAGAGGAGAGAAAACGGAGTGACAGAGTGAGTGAGAAATGAAGGGGTGTGAAACGGGGATAAAATTCGGTAGATCAGGAGACAGCATGAGGAGAAATAGACAGAACATGGAAGTTTTATTTAAATATTCCCCTGAACCTTAAACTCTTTGTCTGGGAGCCATACCCTGTGAGCTGATACTGGTTGTGATCTTAGGTCATTTATCTCCTATAATATCACAGAATTGAGTGGCTGACAGCTAAATAGAATCCAATAGACCAATTGACTGGCGCCAGAGAGAAGGTGGATTAATTTAAATGGATTGTGCCAATAGTAGCAGGAACCGATAACCTCCTGAGTCACTGTGCGAGAGACTGGGCCAGAGAATCACAGTGAGGGGGATCACTGTCAGAGGGCAAATCAGCATCTCAGCTGTGGGTCAAGTAATGACTGAAAAAGTTTGCACACCACTTCCATGGTTTAGTAATCCACATTTCACGTCATATAACTCGATATCATGAGTGTATTTTAACAATCTTGTCTTTTTGTACAATTCATACTTTCGTTTGTCCAGAGTTCTACATGAATGAGTTCTACATGAATGCATGCAGTTTTTGAGCAAAGTACAATGTAACCCTGCAAGGACAAATTCACCCCACTTATGTGTGCAAGTGAGTTTCTGTCTGTCTGTGTGTGTGTGGGTTGGGGGTTGTGAGTGTGAGAAAGTGCATGTGTGTGTGTGCAGTGAGTGCAAAATGTCTTACGTCTATGAGGGGGTGCGTGTGGGAGTGTGTGTGTGTCTGTAAAGGTGTGTGTGGATGTCTGTGTGCGCGTCTGTGTACGTGTGTCCGTGTGTATGTGAGTGTGTGTGAGAATAGGAGCATCTGTGTGTGTGTATAGTGCAATGGTGGTCACCTGTAATGTGACATGAACCCAAGGTCCCGGTTGAGGCCCTCCCTATGGGCACCGAACTTAGCTATCAGCCTCTGCTCAGCAACCTTTCTCTGCTGCCTGTCCCGAAGTCCACCTTGGAGGATGGTCACCCGAAGGTCCGAGGCTGAATGTCCTAAGTGTTCCCCAACTGGGAGGGAAACGTCCTGTCTGTTGATTGCTGTGCAGTTCCCATTCTTCCGTTGCCATACCCTTTGCACTGTTTCCCCAATGTACTATGCCTCCGGGCATCCTTGCCTGCAACTAATAAGACAGACAACGTTGGCCGAGACACATGAGTACCTGCCATGTCCAAGGTGGGAGGTGTCCCCACGCGTAATGGTGGTATCCATGTCCACACTCTGATCCGTCTTGCAGCGTCCACCGTGACAGGGTTGTATAGAGTTGTCCTGAGAGCCGGGCAGCTTGCTACGAACAACGATCTGTTTGAGGTTTGGCGGTGTTTAAAGGCATGTAGTGGAGGTGTGGGGAAGGACTTGGTGAGGTGCTCATCCTCATTGATAATGTGTTGCAGGTCACAAAGAACATGATGCAATTTTTCAGTTCCTGGAAAATACTGAACAACGAAGGGTACCCTGTCAGTTGCAGCGCTTGTCTGCCTCCTGAGGACGTCATTACGGTTCCTTGTTGTGGCACATCAGAACTGGCAGTGCATGAGTTGAGCATCGTACCCCGTTCTTGTGAGGGCATTTGAGCAAATCCGGTGCATGCGTAGGATCTGTCCATAGGGGATGGCTGTTTTACTATGTTTTGTGTGCAAGCTGGAGAAGTGATGCATTGTGAGGTTGTCTGTGGGTTTGCGGTAGATGTTCTGATGGGACAGCCTTTATCGGATCCATGCTGGGACTAGAGTCCGAATGAATTGCTTAACTAGGGTGATAGACAGGGATGTAAATGGAATATGAGTGGGGGAATGGGAATCAGTTATGGGGTAATTAGAAACCTGAATTAAAAGAGGATATAAAAGTGCAGAATTCAGGATAGATTATTAAAATCTCCATCACAGACATAAATAGGATAGTGTATCTTGAAATAATTAACAAACATTGAGCGCACTGGAAAATGAATGACATTGAGAGGAGGGATGGTTAATACTGGACTGACAGTGTTATGTCTGAATGCATGCAGTATAAGGAATAGGGTAAATGAATTCGTGACCCAGATCGAAATTGGCAGGTATGACGTGATGGGCATCACGGAAACATGACTGCAAGGAGGTCAGGATTTGGAGCTAAATATTCAAGGATATGCACCCTATCCAAAAGATACGCAGGTAGGCTGACGAGGTGATGTTTCCTTATTAGTAAGAAATTAAATTAAATCAATCGCAAGAAATAACATAGGGTCAGATGGTGTAGAATCTGCATGGGTAAAATTGAGGAATCACAATGTTAAGGCAACCACAGTTGGAGTCTTATACAGGCCTCCAAACAGGAGTGAGGAGCTGAGCCATCAGAAACATCAGAAGATAGAAAAGATGTGTAGGAAAGGCAAGGTTACAGTGATCATGGGCGATTTCAATATGCAGGGGGACTGGGAAAATCAGATTGGTAGTGGATTATAAGAAAAGCAATTCATGGAATATCTACAAGATTTGTTGTTAGTAGCTTGTGGTGCAGTCCACGAGGGAACAGGCAATACTGGTTTTAGTGTTGTGCAAAGAGAAAGACTAGATAAAGGAGATTAAACTGAAGGAAGCAGTCGGAAGCAGCGATCATAACATGGTTGAATTTTTTCCTGCACTTTGAGAGGCAGAAGATAGAATCAGAGGCAACAGTACTTCAGCTGAATAAGGGCAACTGCAAAAGCATAAGGAAGAAGGTGGGTAGAATTGACTGGGACAGTAGCCTAGCAGAAAAGACAGTAGAACAGCAATGGCAGGAGGCTGTAATAGTAACTTAGGAGACACGGCAGAGATACATTGCAAAGAGAAAGAGGCATGGTACATGGAGGATGAAGCTACTATGGCTGACAAGTGACGTCAGGGATAGCATAAAAGCAAAAGAGAGAAATATATAATGTAGTGAAGGACAGTGTGAAACCAAAGTATTGGGAAGCTTACAAAGACCAACAGAGGGGAACAAAAATGTAAAAGGAGGGAGAAAATTAAATAAGTGGGTAAGCTAGCCACTTAGGTATATAAAGTGCAAAAGAGAGGCAAAAGTAGGTAATGGGAATGATGCCAGACAGGTAGTGGCAGGGAACAAAGGAATGGCTGAGGAACTTTGCGTCAGTCTTCACAGTGGAAGACACGATTAATTTCCCAAAAATTCAACAACCTAACCTCAGTTGTGGGTAAGATCCTGAAATCCATCATGAAGAATGCGATTTCTGAATACTTGGATGTAGATGGTAAAATAGGGCAGAGTTATTATGGTTTCATCAAGGGGCGGTCATGCCTGACGGACCCACGAGAATGTTTTGAGGAAGTACTGAGCAGATAAGGAGAACCAATGGATATTATCTACCTGCACTTCAAGACGTTCTTTGACAAATTGCTACACTGGAGATTATTGAGAAAGGGGATCCGTGGTGTCAGAGGCAACGTGCTAGCATCGATAAAAGCCAGAAGAGAGTAAGGGTAGAATGTGCCTTCTCACGATGGCAGTCAGTGACAAGCATTGTTCCACAAGGCTCAATGTTGGGAGCACCAAATTTCACATTATGCAGTTAACGATCTAGATGAAGGAACTGAGGGCATTTTGGATAACTTTTGGTATTAAAATCACCAGAGTGTGGAAACAGGCCTTTTGGCAAAATAAGTTCACACCAACCCTCCGAAGAGTAACCCAAGCAGACCCATTTTCTGCTGATTAATAACGTAATTTATGGGTAATTTACTGTACCCATTTCACCTAATCTGCGTATGTTTCGACTGCAGGAGGAAACCAGAACACCGGCAGGGAACCCATGCAGATATGGGGAGAATGTGCAAACCCCAAACTGGAAGTCATCCGAAGTGAGAATCGAACCTGGGTCCCTGGCACTGTACTAACCACGAAGCGACTGTGACACCCACAACCTGAGTTCAGCCAGTGCAAAGACATGAAGAGTGTCAGATAGCATTGAAGAGGAGGAGAGCTTGCAGAAAGGTGCTCTACCGATTCTCCTCAACGGATCAAGGGTTATTTGGAGAAAGCGGGAGAATGATGTTGAGAAGCTTAACAGCTATGATCAAATGGCGGAGCAGACTCAGTGGGCTGAAAGGCCAAATGTCTGCTCCTATGTCTTCTGGTCTTATGGTTAATGTTGGTTGCCCTCATCCCTCACTATAGATGCGTCTTGATTCTGACCTTATCATTTATAAAGAGGCCCGTTCCAAGACTGATGACTGGCAATATAATTATCTCTCCCTCCAGTCGCAGCAGCCATTTCCTCCAATTCCTCTGTCTCCTCCCCAATGTCATAATCACACAGTAATTGAAGTCTAATAAATGATACTTCATCATAGTTCATTGACATCAATAACATCAACAGCATGACCCTCCCTTGCCCCTTCTGATCCTCGAATACCAATCTGAATTGTATTGGCACGTACAATTCTCTGTTCACATATCCATGCACTTTGCCTGTTATAATCCATGTTTTCTTAAGCACATTTTCCCATCAGATTATAGAAGATAAAGGTTCACTCATCAATATAATCACTGATCAATAATTTCAGGCTATACGTTTCCATTGATACATGGAGAAACTGGTTTATGTTCCAACAATCCTCTGTCATTACTCTCATATTCAAGGCAGATTGTTTGTGTGTACTCATTCAATCTGCCATCTCCAACATCCCTTCTCCCAGTCACTCCCACATATCCCATGCTGAATGTGTAAATGTTAAATATTGTTTTGAATTTTATTAAAATTAATATTGAATTGAAAGGGATTAACTGGAGCTATTTGTTCACCGACTGTGATTATTGTCAATCTCTGTGGATTCTAATTATCCCAGTGGAGGGTTTCCATCGTCAAACGATAAATGGGCTCTGTCCATGCATTACCCCATAGTGTGAGAGGGAGCATGACCGACAGCACTAACGGGGATCAGCAGCTCCAAAGGGAAGGGAGGAGAGATTAGAATCTGAGAACATTACACTCTAATGTTCCAACAATGGATCAGAATCTGTGAACATTAGATTTGAATGTTCCAACAATGGAAAGGAGTTTATCCTTGGGTTTTTAACTTTCTTTCTCAGCCTTGGATATCATTAGCATGGCGGATCCAGGAAATCCTTTGGATTATTCAAGGTGGTTACTATCCCATCCTCACTATAGTTGGTGTTCCTAGTAAGTCATTCTCTTTGACTGTTAAACTGGGTTAAACTAAATTTCTGCTCATGATATGTAAATTTTAGAAAAGGGAAATCAATGTCTTTGGTTCCAACCAAAAGTTCCTTTCCTTATATAATATATAAAGCAATTACTATTTACAAATTACTCACTGATATGCGAGAAGGAACCAGACTGTTCTCAAGCTCAATAATTCTTTCTGTCTTGCACAAATTTACATTTCCATATCCTCCCCACCCACCAATCCTGTCCAATACCACCATTATGATATCCCAGTCGCCTCCTCAGCCTCAGTACAATTCCTGAATGAACCATCGTTTGTGCTTTTGTGAAATCCGATCCTGCTATTTCTTCAAGTCTCTTCAAACCACGTGCCAATTACAAAATAATTGCACTTGAGATGTTTAACTTGTTCTCTGCTCAGGATCTGACAGATGTAAGACAGTGTATAGTACTAAAGTCATAGACTCTTAACCTACTGCCATCGAATACAAATCCATTGATATTTCATGAAAGAAGTTGACATAATTAAAATGAACCCATTATCATTTGTGAGAAAAAGCCCATCTGCTTGCCTCATGTCCTTTTGAGAAGGCAATGGGTCATCCTTGCCTGGTCAGGTCTCCGTGTGACTGCAATCCCACAACAATGTAGTTTACTCTTTACTGTCCTGTGGAACAGCTGGAACAGCCACTCAGTTTTAGATCACTATAATATGCCGGCCTGACCAGGGCTGCACACATAGAACATAGAACATAGAATATAGAAAAATACAGCGCAGTACAGGCCCTTTGGCCCTCGATGTTGTGCCCTTCCAAGCCCACCTAACCTACACTAGCACACTATCCTCCATATGCCTATCCAATGCCCGTTTAAATGCCCATAAAGATAGAGAGTCCACCACTGCTACTGGCAGGGCATTCCATGAACTCACGACTCGCTGAGTAAAGAATCTACCCCTAACATCTGTCCTATACCTACCACCCCTTAATTTAAAGCTATGCCCCCTCGTAATATCTGACTCCATACGTGGAAAAAGGTTCTCATGGTCAAACCTATCTAAACCCCTAATCATCTTGTACACCTCTATCAAGTCAACCCTAAACCTTCTTTTCTCCAATGAAAACAGCCACAAGTGTCTCAGCCTTTCCTCATACGATCTTCCTACCGTACCAGGCAACATCCTGGTAAACCTCCTCTGCACCCGTTCCAGTGCATCCACATCCTTCCAAAAGTATGGCGACCAAAACTGCACACAATACTCCAGATGCGGCCGCACCAGAGTCTTATGCAACTGCAACATAACCTCAGGACTCCGGAACTCAATTCCTCTACCAATAAAAGCCAATATGTCATATGCCTTCTTCACAGCACTATTTACCTGGGTGGCAACTTTCAGAGATTTGTGTACATGGACCCCCAGATCCCTCTGCTCATCCACACTACCAAGTAACCGATCATTAGCCCAGTACGCCATCTTCTTGTTACTCTT